>NC_090650.1:103846227-104146227 GCF_040937935.1 Hyperolius riggenbachi
GACCTTGGTAAACAGCCAAGGGGCAGATGAGAGTCCAAAAGGAAGAGCAATAAACTGAAAATGTCTTACCTCTTCCATGTGGACTGCAAATCTTAGATACTGTTGAGATGACGGATGGATGGGTAGGTGAAGGTATGCATCCTTGAGATCTAGGGAGGCAAGAAAATCGTTTTTCTGCAAGAGATGAATCACAGATTTTATATTGTCCATCCTGAACTTTCTGTATTTTACATTTAGATTTAAGCTCTTCAGGTTCAGAATGAACCGGTAAGATCCCTGCGGCTTTTTCACCAGAAACACTGTAGAATAGAACCCTTTTTCTCTCTGACAACTTGGGACATATCTTATTACCCCCTTGTCTAGTAGGGATAGGACCTCGTTCTGTAATGCCTGACACCTTGTTTGGTCTTGTGGTTCAGGAGTAATGCAAAACCTCAGAGGAGGATGCTGATTGAATTCGATCCGGTATCCCTCTGATACAATCTTTAGCAGCCACTGACTTGTAAACCGAGGCTGCCATTCCTCTAAAAAATTTGCAACCCTCCCCCCCACTGGAATTCTGGCGTCATTGCTTATCCTGCCTTTTGGCCGGATTAAAGTTGGGTTTTGATTTCTGTGGTCTGTATGGAGCCCAACGCTTACCCTTGGAGGACTTGGAGTCCTGCTCTGACCTGTTAGGGGGACGAAATGGCCGCTTATACTGGAATGGTCTTTTCTTCTCTGGAAAATTTTTCTTTCTATCTGAAGTTCTATCTAGTGTATCATCCAACTTGGATCCAAACAGAAGCCCACCTTCACATGGTATTCCGCACAATTTAGATTTTGAGGCATTATCACCACTCCAAGTTTTAACCCATATGCCTCTTCTAGCCGAGTTAACCAAGGCAGTTGTTCTAGCCGTAAGCTTAACAGTGTCATCCGATGCATCCACCATATAATTGGAGGCATTTAAAACCTTAGGAAAGTCATTAAGAATTTCGTCTCGAGGAACCCCAGAAGCAATTTTATCTTGCATTTCTATTAGCCATGATCTTAATGATCTGCTCACTGCAGTGGAGGCTACTGCGGGTTTAAAAGTCAAGGAAGAGGATTCCCATGCTCTACGCAGAAGGTTGTCCATCTTTTTGTCAATTGGGTCTTTCAGACTACCAAAGTCTTCAAATAATAAATCCGTTTTCTTTGACACCCTTGAAAAAGATGGGTCCAACCTAGGCGGAGGGCCCCAAAATCCCTGGTCCTCCGGAGAGAAAGGATAACGATTGGATAAGGATCTAGGCCAAAAGGCTCGCTTCTCAGGGTTATCCCATTCCTTCTTAATCATACCCTTTAGGGTGGAATGAACTGGGATAAACTGAGGCTGGGGATCCGCCAAAAATTTGTACATCTCATCCAAAGGTGTCAAAGACTTTTTCTCTGTCTTGATACCCATTGTATCATACATAGCCCCCAATAAATCTTTCATTAAATCAGTTGAGAAAGCAAATTTTGATTTGTCAACATTAGAGACCTCCTCTTCCATATCTGATGGCTGATATAACTCAGAAATCTCTTCTATTTCACTCTCTCTTCTACGCTTAGATCCGGAGGGACCCGGCTGGGGCAAATTCAGAACAGGGGATGCCGGAACAACAACTGTAGGCACTGAATCCATATTTCCACTAGTTCCTGGAACATCAGAAGGAACTATAGACTGTGAAGCAATGGCAGAGTCTTTAATCTCTTTAAATTGCTGAAGACATCTCAGATCTCATCCAGCCCATTAAATCTTTAAATATGACAGGCGATTCATCCTTAACAACCTTCTCTGTACAATTCTGACATAACTTCTTAGAGGACGATGAAGAAAAACGATTGTTACAAATTGCACACTTCTTCTCAGACCTGCTTGACCCATGCTGACCGGATTGAGCAGCAGATTTGTCAGTTTTATCACTTTTATCAGATTTGTCCGACTTGTCATGTTTTTTTTTTAGGCTACAAAAAAACACAAACAAGGAACAAATATTACTAGAGGTTCCATAGTAAATAATAATAACAAGCAGGAGTATTTCAGATACCACATCTACTTGCCAGAGAGGGGTCTTGTCCAGACTTAGACTGCAAAGGAGCTGAACCTGAAGCGTCCTCCATGACTTCCAGTAACATCTGAGTCATGGACTCACCTCCAAATAAATACCTCTAACAGACCCAGCTGATAACACTTAATGCCGCCCCTGCCGCATAAATTATGCAAATCAGCTCACATACCTTAAATAATCAGCCTAGGCTGATTCCCTCTCACCGCCGCGGCCCTGCCGCCTGATTGGCCCGGCGTCTTGATGTAATTACAATCAGCTGTTCCGCTGATTCACCTTTCTCCGCCGCGGCCCCTGCCGCTCTGCAGACCTCAGATCACGCGGGACGCCAGCGCGTGACTACTTCCGGGTAAAGCGGAAGTGACCTCTTCATGCGTGCGCCTGCGTGCATAACACCGCTGCCTTCCTTGGAGAAGCCTCCCATTCGCTGCAGGACTCCCCACTGATCACTGCTCAGCTCTAATGGGAGTCCTGCTACACGCTGCCCCTGCCGACTGACATGGATGGCACCCTGGAGACCTCTCCCTCCGTTCCGTCCGGGACAGGAAACTATACTGAGGTATAGCAGCAAAGTAAGTGGCTTATATAGCAGGCTGCCTGTTGCTTATGCAAATTTGTTCTTTTGCAGTTCCTGTCCACGGTGGGGAGGGAGACAAGTCTCATCCAGGGGTGCTGTCCGAGTGACGATCCGGGAAATTGTAGGTTGCATGATCGCATCCCAATAGGTTGCGATCACGCTTCCTTGTGGAAAATGGTCCTTACTTCCCCACCCGGTTACTTTTTCATGCCACCCGGCTGAAAAAAACTTCTGGGGAGAACACTGCACTGTGCTGCTTTACCAGAAAAAGGATTTATACAAGGATGCAGGCCGGCCTCCATACCCATTTGCATACTATTTAGGCAGCTGTGAGAGCAAATGCCATTCAGTAAGTGCTGAAAAAGAAAATCCTTCATAAAGGAGAATACCGTATACTTGACTAGAAGTTTAAGAATTTAGGACTGACGCAAAGTATAAAAGTTTGGGGGTCACCTTATACTCGAGTCAGGTCTAAATTTTTCACCCTACAGCCGGGATTGGGTGAATAGGGATCGCCACTCTCTCCCTTCCTGCAGCATTCTGTAAAAATCCTCCCTCCCACCTCCATTGTGGCCTGTATAATGTTAAATATCACCCACAACCCCCTCCCTATCCACCCGCCCCGTGAGTTGCAGCGGCCAGCATACCTTCTGATGTGTAATTAGATACACAGCCCTGCCAGAAGCCTCAATTCAAGAAATTCAGCAGCGGGCGAAGCTTCCTATCACCCCTCTCTCGCTGGTCTGCCTGTGTTGAAGCTCTGACTCAAGACTTCGGGAATGGAGGGGTTCGGGGGCTATTTACAATAACTGGCCACAATGGAGGAGGGAGGGGGGATATTTACACTCACTGGCCACAATGGATGGGTGAGGGGGTTGTAAATAGCTGCATGTGAGGAGTCTGGAGGAGTTAATGTCTACAATACTTTATGCAGTGCAGCTATTAACCCCTCCTGGTCCCAAAGTACAGCCATTAACTTTGCTGGGTAGACTTGTAAGAGTCATTAAAAAAATTCCTGCGGGTCAAATATTGGATCGACTTATATTCGAGTATTACTACCTACTGTAAGTGATCGCAACATAGGAAAAAAAAACTCAATTTATAGGGCATTATACAGGACAGTTGTACTGCTTAAGTGGTCCTATAAACCCTTACATATATTTATAAAAAACGCAAAAGTTTGCTTTCTTAAAACAGAAAGAATTTGCGATAATTCAGATTGGAGCGAGCTCCGAGATGTCTCCCAGTGCATCACTGCTGAATATATGCAAATTAACCATTGTTGCCCTTAGAAGCTAAACACACCTCCAGAACCGCTGGAATGCAATGATGTGTCAGCTTGTTAATTTGTACAGAGCCATAATAATCCAACATGCATAGACTGTTTCGGATTGTTTGATCCTCATCAGTGCATGGCATGGATTAATTTGGCTCTATGAATATTTATAAAAGATGCTATAAAAAGAACAGTACCCTCTTTTACTTAAAAATATCCAGATTCATGAAAGCCCTTTGTTTAATTTGCTGTTTGGTGAATGTACAGCATCACCGTGCCTAGACCAGAACGGCTCTTTGAGGCTTTCAGAAAGGTTTTAGATGCCTAGTTTAAATAGGGATTTATAGAGCTATCAAATAACCAGACATTAGTTCACTACCCATAAGAACATCTATCAGTGAGGAAAATAAGAAACCATATATACTCATATATAAAGCTGTCCCGTGTACAAGCCAGGGTACCCACTTTTCCCTCAAAGAAAACAGAAAAAGTGATTGACTCGCGTATAACCACCCCCCCTCTTCACAGTATAAATAGTATGATGCTCCCTAGTATGAGGCACCCTCCTATCCAGTGCAAATAGCCAGATTTCCCCCAGTACTAGTCATCCCCTCCCCATCACCAGATGTGCCACCAGTTCTAGGCAGCAACCCTTCACATAGCCAGATGTTCTCCCATTAGGCAGCCTCATGGTGAGAAATTCGTGGAAGGTATGGGCAGTGGAGTGTATGGATCATGGAGCAGTTTTCCTACACTAGCCAGCTGCCTACCTGCTGTGTCCGTGACCCTCAGCTACATGTTGAGTGATGTAGTACCGGTACCTGTGTCTTCAGCTAGTGGAGACAGCATGCTTCCTGTCTTGATCCTTGTGCCTCCGTGTCCCTGAGACCCCTGCACATTGAGCCCACTGCAACGTGGTGCCCACCGGCTAGTGGAGCAGAGTGGCATGTCACCGCTATTGCAGGGTTCCGGTATTCTTCCTGCGTAGCAATCGCTGTCTCAAGACGCCACTAGATGGCGTCAGATAGGAGACAGCACTTGCTACACAGGAAGAATACAGGAACAGTGTTGACATGCCGCTCTACTCCACAAGCTAGTGGGCACAGTAGGCCAGCATGTTGCAGCGGGCTCCATGTGCAGGGGGGACTGAGGGACACAGCAATCGAGACAGGAAGCATTCCCAAATAATGGACCAGTGATGCTGACTCACCACTCTCTCCAAAAGCCGCGGGCACACAGGTATCGGTACTACAGCACTCAACATGTTGCTAAGGGGCACAGCAGGCAAGTGTAGGATCGCTGCTGCACAATCCATACTCTCCACTGCCCAGACACATACACTGCCCGACTCGTGTATAAGCCAGACTCGTGTATAAGCCAAAAGGGTAACTTTTCAGAACATTTTTTGTGCTGAAAAATTCAGCTTATATACGAGTATATACAGTAAGCGCTCGTTCACACTAAGGGCGTTTTTGCCCTTTTTTCAAGTGGAGGCAGTTTTCAAAATCGCCCTAAAGCCGCTTGTGCAATGATTCCCTATGAGAGAGCTCACAGCTGAGCGGTTGGTTTGCGATAAGCTCAGCAAAGCGGTGCCTGTGCCATTTTTGAGGCGATTTTGCCTCAATGGAAAGTATAGGTAAAAAATGCAAAAAAACTCACAAAAATCGCTTTATGCAGTGATTGCGTGAGCGTTTAAGAATAAATACATTGTATTTATTATTTTCCGGTCAAAGAGTTAACTTCCTGACTTACATCAGGGAGTAAATTACAAAACCGCTCTGGAAAAGCACTTAGATAAACGCTTTTAACCAGAAACGCAGAACACAGTGGAGCGCCGGGAAGGGGAAAAAGAACCGCGCACAAAAAAAAAAAAGTTTACGATTTTAGATGTGAACGAGGCCTAAATCACACCATGACCAGGCAAGGCCCTCAAAGTTAGTGTAGCTGAATGAAGTCAAAGGGTGCCAGTCAACAATTAGGAGACAAATTAGGTTTACAAGGGAGCTGTACCAGGATGAATTATATGGACTTTAGTATTATTAAATACTACAGTCCATTTGTGCGGTCTAAACAGTACGAGATGCAGTACATACATGTGTGAACATGCATTCTCAACATGACTTGCAAGAAAATAAGTGCAGTGCATTCCATGCTTACCAGTATAAGAAAGTGATGTGTTAAGGTAGGGTGAGAATCCACATGCATTAGCTCTGAGGTGACATGGTGTTTCTTTCCAAGGATCTACTCATGCACGTTCATACACTTTACATCAAGTACAAGACAAATACAAGAGGTTAGTTTTATTATATAGTTAGCAGTGCTCCAGACAGTTATGCATACTCATAAGCTATGTGTAAGACTCCTAGTAATGTGAGTTACAGAAAACATACACCAATATACTACCAATGCAGACATTTGAAATTTCATAACACATTACTGCAGTGGAAACTAAGAAAGTGGTCAAACAGAGAGAAAGAGGGTCGGCGACATGCGATACAGAGGTACGTGACATCTTAAAGTGGAATATAACCCTGCATTTCAACTTTGCTCTAAAACATTATTTACAGTATATTATATGCAACCAGCATTTTTTTTTTTTTTTACTAGACCAGCATTGGAAGGGTTACACAGGGCTTTAAAGTTCCTGGAGATTTCTGCAGACGAATCCGAAGCTGAAATAGATACATTTTGTTTACATAAATGTATCTAAGTGTTGAATGTGACTCATCTCTGACTGAGAAGGAGCTTGGAGGACAGCCAAAGAGTGTGTAACATTTATCAATAGATACATATAACTAAATAGAATGTAACAATCTGAACTTCTGCATATCTCTCCACAGAACTTTAAAACTCTGTGTTTAACCCTTCCAATGCTGGTCTAGTAAAAAAAATGCTTTTTGCATATAATATGCTGTAAATAATATTTTAGAGCAAAGTTGAAATGCAGGGTTATATACCGCTTTAAGACAAAGCCTACAAATGTATTATTTTACAGAGCTGTCAACTAACAGTCATACATTTTTAGACAGCACAGATTTCAGAAGTTGTGCTTGTAAATCGCTAAAACAAATCTCTGGAGAAATATTTTTTTAATGCTAGTTTGCGCTTGCATAACATATTGTGTGGCTAACGCATAAAAGAAACCGTGTCATACTAGAAGGGTTAGGTTACTTACCATATTTGGTATGATTACACTTTGCACTATTTATAAATGTATTTATATATAGTAAAACCCCCATTATCCAGGCTCAGGCATGGAGTGCCTGATACTGGATAACTGTACTTTCCAGAAGCATGAGAAAACAGCCTTCCCAGCTATGCAGAGCAGCAAAGCAACTTACAAGGGAACCGGATGCCATCCTCTTCTTTGCTTCTTACAGTCACATGAAGTGCTGCTGCAGCATCTGTGGGCTCCCAATGCGTGTCACCTGGCATGCATTGGGTCACATGACACAAATCAGGAGCCTATGGAGGATGCAGCAGCACAGTCTTTGACTAAGAAGCAGAAAGGAGGAGGTCAGCCTTTTCTCTGGTAAGTTGCTCCCACATGCCTATTGATATCCAACAATCTCGTTTATTTTGGGATGTTGCGTTAGCCGCTGGCTGTGATTTGTGCCCAGGTCCCAGTAAATTTTGCTCTGTGTGTTTGCCCAGCCTTGTGAGCTCCTCCTAAGATGGTTATCAGCCTTATTGAGTGACTCAATTTTTTGCCTTGTAGGCCATCACTGTTGCAACAGTACTTACTTTCTATTATTGCATTACCATGTAACTGAGCATATGAATTCTGAGATTTTGATGCAAGTCTCCTGTAGTCAGAATGCCTGAATAATACTTCCCAGTGAAGGTGAAATGTACTATTGATGGTTATATTAAATATCACAGATATAGGAAGCTAGTTGATAAGTTACAGTTGTCAAGTTACAGTTGTCACTTGTCAAAAGCCTTCATTCAGTTAGACACAGCTGTGATATGGGTGTTAGATGTCAGTTTCAGCTAATGGAGATAACCTCAAGTCAACTGTTCACAGAGAAGGGAGAAAGGAAAAATGCTACTGATACAGTAATACACTGTACTTGCACATTTATATAGCTGCTGTATGATGCCCTCTAGCGTTCCCAGAAAATCTCTGTGAAAATGATTTTGGCATGTCTGTGTGGAGAAAGACGTACTGCTGACAATCCGATCAGTCACAATAAAAGCTGCCTCACTATTTGTGTTTGAGCCAAATAAGGGGGGGGGGGGGGGGGGGGGAGACTTTGTTTAGGCTGAAATCTGTAAAACTGCATAGCAGAACCTGTCTAATCTAAAAACCCCTCCTGTTTATAGTACTGCTTAGATACAGAAGGTGCATACAGGTATTCCTTTTTGAGTAGGAACATAAACATACAGTGGGTTAGTGACAATCTGAGCTTAAAGGCACTGAGGCAGGAAAAAGGGGAGGGTTCACCTCTATTCTTCCATATACAGTGGCTTGCAAAAGTATTCGGCCCCCTTGAAGTTTTCCACATTTTGTCACATTACTGCCACAAACATGAATCAATTTTATTGGAATTCCATGTGAAAGACCAATACAAAGTGGTGTACATGTGAGAAGTGGAAGGAAAATCATACATCATTCCAAACATTTTTTACAAATCAATAACTGCAAAGTGGGGTGTGCGTAATTATTCAGCCCCGAGTCAACACTTTGTAGAACCACCTTTTGCTGCAATTACAGCTGCCAGTCTTTTAGGGTATGTCTCTACCAGCTTTGCACATCTAGAGACTGAAATCCTTACCCATTCTTTGCAAAAGTGCTCCAGCTCAGTCAGATTAGATGGACAGCTTTTGTGAACAGCAGTTTTCAGATCTTGCCACAAATTCTCGATTGGATTTAGATCTGGACTTTGACTGGGCCATTCTAACACATGAATATGTTTTGTTTTAAACCATTCCATTGTTGCCCTGGCTTTATGTTTAGGGTCATTGTCCTGCTGGAAGGTGAACCTCTGTCCCAGTCTCAAGTCATTTGCAGACTCCAAGAGGTTTTCTTCCAAGATTGCCCTGTATTTGTCTCCATCCATCTTCCCATCAACTCTGACCAGCTTCCCTGTCCCTGCTGAAAAGAAGCACCCCCAGAGCATGATGCTGCCACCACCATATTTGACAGTGGAGATGGCGCATTCTGAGTGATGTGCAGTGTTAGTTTTCTGCCACACATAGCGTTTGGCATTTTGGCCAAAAAGTTCCATTTTGGTCTCATCTGACCAGAGCACCTTCTTCCACATGTTTGCTGTGTCCCCACATGGCTTGTGGCAAACTGCAAACGGGACTTCTTATGCTTTTCTGTTAACAATGGCTTTCTTCTTGCCACTCTTTCATAAAGGCCAACTTTGTGCAGTGCACAACTAATAGTTGTCCTATGGACAGATTCCCCCACCTGAGCTGTAGATCTCTGCAGCTCATCAAGAGTCACCATGGGCCTCTTGACTGCATTTCTGATCAGCGCTCTCCTTGTTCGGCCTGTGAGTTTAGGTGGATGGCCTTGTCTTGGTAGGTGTACAGTTGTGCCATACTCCTTCCATTTCTGAATGATCGCTTGAACAGTGCTCCGTGGGATGTTCAAGGCTTTGGAAATCTTTTTGTAGCCTAAGCTTGCTTTAAATTTCTCAATAGCTTTATCCCTGACCTGTCTGGTGTGTTCTTTGGACTTCACGGTATTGTTGCTCCCAATATTCTCTTAGACCACCTCTGAGGCCGTCACAGAGCAGCTGTATTTGTACTGACATTAGATTACACACAGGTGCACTCTATTTAGTCATTAGCACTCATCAGGCAATGCCTATGGGCAACTGACTGCACTCAGACCAAAGGGGGCTGAATAATTACGCACACCCCACTTTGCAGTTATTTATTTGTAAAAAAATGTTTGGAATGATGTAGTATTTTCGTTCCACTTCTCACATGTACACCACTTTGTATTGGTCTTTCAAATGGAATTCCAATAAAATTGATTCATGTTTGTGGCAGTAATGTGATAAAATGTGGAAAACTTCAAGGGGGCTGAATACTTTTGCAAGCCACTGCAGATGTATCATATGGACACAAGTAAGCACAGAAGCAAATCCGGCGCATTTACTTTTGAGTTTCATTTCCTGACTTGGGTGATCTTATAGTAAAAAAATGGTCCCTAGCAAGTTTAAAGCTGGTAAAAAAAAAAGGCAGTCTGACAGCACTTTCATCAAGTAATGCTGGTAGGCTTCTAGTGATCAACATATGTTGAGTATCACATGATCACTCTGACCCACCAAAAGGCAGAATTCCAGGTGAAGTGGAACCTCTGCTTCAATTACAACCACAGTTGCTCATTCTGCCCATTATTTTGCTTCTATACTCTGAGTATATTCAATTATGAACCCAGTTATGTTGTCAGGTTTAATTTTGGGATTATGTTGAGTAACTTTTTCCTACATAATGAAATCTAGATTGTAGCTTTGTTTGGGGATACAGCCACAGTCTTGCTCATCTACAATCTATCTTGGAAGGGCAGTGTGATTTTACAAACAAACAAAAAAACAAACAAAACAAAACAAAAAAACATACAATAGTCTTGTTTCACAAAACTGACTTCAAGTCATTAAGTGTGAGAAACTAAAGCATCACATTAAACACTATTCCATTAGTTTGAAGCTTCAATCAGCATGGTTTGCTAATTAATTTGTCATACACAGCTTAAACATGGGCAAATGGGCAAAATATAAACATCAGGTCCCACGAATAAAATACCTTTTCCTTCTTTTCCATAAGCCAGAGAGGGAGGAACAATTAACTTCCGTTTCTCTCCTGCACACATATCTTTGAGGCCTTTATCCCAGCCTTTGATAGTTTCTTTTATTCCCAATGTAAACCATACAGGCTGGTTATTCTCTTTATAACTGAAATTAAAAGAAAATGATTAGTGCTAGCTACGTTTTGGCAGATAGGTACAAACCTGTACATACATACTGTTTGCCAAACACAGTATTGTCCTAAATTAGAGCAATAGGTAATGTCAGCTTTGTACTTTATCTACTTCACTTTTAGGTGTGATTTCAAGAGGAACTGCAAGTTGAAAAAGAAAGGACAACTTAAGTGAGAGTGATACGGAGGAAAGGTTGTCATTTATATCCTTCTAAGCAACACCAGATGCCTGGCTGTCCTGCTGATCCTCTGCCTCCAATACTTTTAGATTCTGATACTGATTCTGCAGTTCCCTTGCTGCCCATCTCCATGAGCTAGCTGCACATGTACGGTTGCATGCCTTTTCTGTCATACTCCCACGGCCAGGAGCATTCTGCACATGCGCACTAGCAATTTTTGCTTACTGTGCAAGGGCAGGGCGCTCTCAGCAACTGGAGCACATTGGAGAAGGTGCAAGGCATGGGGCCGGGCATCCAGTGATCGGAAGGGGACACAAGGGAACCGAGCAGCACGGGATAATGGCTAGGGACCAGGAGGATTTCAGGTGGCTGGAAGACGCCCCAGGTAGGTTAAGTGGGCATTTTTTTTCAGTTAACCACCTGGGCGGTATGGACGAGCTCAGCTCGTCCATCACCGCCGGAGGCTGCCGCTCAGGCCCTGCTGGGCCGATTTTGCGCCAAATAAAGAGCAGCACACGCAGCCGGCACTTTGCCAGCCGCGTGTGCTGCCCGATCGCCGCCGCTCTGCGGCGATTCGCCGCGAGCAGCGGCGAAAGAGGGTCCCCCTAGCCGCCTGAGCCCTGCGCAGCCGGAACAAAAAGTTCCGGCCAGCGCTAAGGGCTGGATCGGAGGCGTCTGACGTCAGGACGTCGGCTGACGTCCATGACGTCACTCCGCTCGTCGCTATGGCGACGGTGTAAGCAAAACAAGGAAGGCCGCTCATTGCGGCCTTCCTTGTTTATTCTGGGCGCCGGAGGCGATCGGAAGAACGCCTCCGGAGCGCCCTCTAGTGGGCTTTCATGCAGCCAACTTTCAGTTGGCTGCATCTTTCAGTTGGCTGCATGAAATAGTTTTTTTTTAATTTAAAAAAAACCCTCCCGCAGCCTCCCTGGCGATCTTATCAGAACGCCAGGGTGGTTAAAGTTTCCTTTAATACCTATACAGGCAGCCCCTACTTACAAACAGATTCCGTTCCAGGAGTTTGTCTGTACGTTTACCTTGTTTTGTAAGTGGAGTCCTGTGTTAAACTTCTTAAATTATTTTCTTTCGGATAACTCTGGATTTGAACATATAGTATAAAAACGTATGTTTTTGGTTGTGTTGAATGTGCTTTCAAAGCATTTTGAACTACTTGTATCAGTTTATGCAATACTGTAGCATTCAGCAACAAAAACACACAAAAAAAAAATGTATCAAGGTTTTGAACATCAAGACAACTTTGTATCTCTGAAACATTGTAACTCAAGTCATTAGTAGGCAGGGAACTATCAGTTGAGTCATTTTCACACTGTGCCCCAAGCACAAGGGGGAGCTCTTGTACTAGATATATGGAGTGAGGGAGAAAATATGTGACAATATGCTATGCAAAACAGAAGTTAGCCTTCTTAGAACAGAATGCATTTGTGATTTTTCAGGTTGGAGTGAACATAGGAGGTCTCTCACAGTACATCTCTGCTGAATATGCAAGCCATCCCTTTGTTGTCCCTACAAGCTAAACACACCTCCAGAACCCCTGGAATGCAATGATGTGTCAGCTTGTTAAACCACTTGCCGACCGCCCACAACCGATGGGCGGCGGCAAAGAGGACGCCGAAAGGACCGCAATACGCCCATGGGCGTTGCGTCCTTTCGGCATGCCGGGGGAGCGATCGCGTCACTGGTGACGCACGCTTCCCCCGGCAACTGGCTCCGCCCACCCACGACGACAACTCGCCGGCTGTTCGGAAGCGCCGGCGGGTTGTTAACCCCTCGATCGCCGCTACAAAGTGTATAATACACTTTGTAATGTATACAAAGTGGATTATACAGGCTGCCTCCTGCCCTGGTGGTCCCAGTGTCTGAGGGACCACCAGGGCAGGCTGCAGCCACCCTAGTCTGCACCCAAACACACTGATCTCCCCCCCCCCCCCTTCCCTCTGATCGCCCACAGCACCCCTCAGACCCCCCCCCCCCCCCGTGTACTGTATGCATCTATCCCCTCTGATCACCTGTCAATCACCCCCTATTACTGCCACCCATCAATCAGCCCCTAACCTGCCCCTTGTGGGCAATCTGATCACCCACCCACACCATCAGATCGCCTGCAGACCCGACGTCAGATCACCTCCCAAGTGCATTGTTTACATCTGTTCTCTCCTCTAAACACCCACTAATTACCCATCAATCACCCCCTGTCACTGTTACCCATCAGATTAGACCCCAATCTGCCCGTTTCGGGCACCCAATCACCCGCCCACACGCTCAGATTGCCCTCAGACTAGAGGTGCGTACACACATGCGACTATAGTCGTTTGTAACGATCGTTCCCCGATCTTTACCAACGACGATCGTTACAAAAAACGATCCACCGACTATTAAGGCAAACGACGAACGAGCCAAATCGCTACAAAAGAAAGTTCTGTCTCGGCGGATTTTAACCAACGACGATCGTTTGCAAAAGTAGTACATCGTTGCAAACGGTTGTTCGTACTAGGCTTGACATGCGCATTTCACTATTTCTCCCTGAAACTTCTCATTTTTATGCGCAGGCGCAATAGTTGCTTTACGTGATGTAACGTTCGTTCTAACGATCAGATCGTTACACACATTTAAAAACTAACTTTACTCAGGTCGTTCTTTCATCAATTAAAAGCTCGTTCGTCGTTCTCAACGAACGATCGTTGTCGCATGTGTGTACGTAGCATAAGGCTGCATGATTTTAGGTAAAAATTGAAATTGCGATTTTTATCTCAGTAATTGCGATTTCGATTTTTTTTCACGATTTTTTTCGCTACACTGCATTACATTAAACCCCCTCCCAGCTACAGTAACTAACCACTACAGTTATATTACATGATCTCACCAGCCTGGGTGGCAGTAGCTGGGTGCTGTCTGGGGGTCCAGGCTGGTCCAAATGTTCCCAATGAGGTGCGCAGTGGGGCGGCAGCAGCGTGATCCATGGTGGCTCCAAGCGGCAATAGCCGCGGTAATGATCCACAATATGGCCCTTTGATCATACCCGGTTACCGGCATTAGCCCAGCAGCAGCGTGATCCCCAGCCGGTGGTTCCAAGTGGGATAGGAGTAGCCGCTGTAATTATCCTCCCCGCTGGCCCTTTCATCTCCTTCTTTGATCATAGGAGGCATCAGCACGATCCCGCCGGACACATGCATAAGATTGCTGCTGATTGGGCAGAAGCTGCGTACAGCTCCGCCTACCGCCTGTTAGCACATGCTGTGGGTCATGGGGTGACACAAGTAAACTAGGAAGTACGGAAGCCCCTGAGGACTCTGCCGCTATAGCGGCTATCTCAGCCGCTATAGCGGCAGAGTCCTCAGGGGCTTCCGTACTTCCTATAGCGGCAGAGTCCTCCCTCCGTACTTCCTAGTTCACTTGTGTCACCCCATGACCCGCAGCATGCGCTAACAGGCGGTAGGCGGAGCTGTACGCAGCTTCTGCCCAATCAGCAGCAATCTTATGCATGACAGCTGTGGATCCGCCCCCAGCCTCCCTCCGCATTCAGAATTTAATGCATTCGGGCGGGCAGAACCGTACAGGCAGGCGAAACCGTGATTCACAAAAAACAGACGATCAGAAGATCGTCTTCTAATGAATCACGGTTTCAATTTAAAAACGAAAAACCGTGCAGCCCTACCTCAGACCCCCCCCCCCCCCCCCCTTATCAATTCGCCAGTGCATTATTTACATCTGTTCTTCCCTGTAATAACCCACTGATCACCTGTCAATCACCCATCAATCAGCCCCTAACCTGCCCCTTGCGGGCAATCTGATCACCCACCCACACCATCAGATCGCCTGCAGACCCGCCGTCAGATCCACCTCCCAAGTGCATTGTTTACATCCATTTTCCCCTCTAATCACCCCGTCACCCCCCTAGCACTCCTATCCATCAGATCAGGCCAAATACAACATGTCATCTAAAAGGCCACCCTGCTTATGACCGGTTCCACAAAATTTGACCCTCATAGACCACCTGTCATCAAAATTAGCAGATACTTATACCCCTTAACAGTCATTTTGAGACATTTGGTTTCCAGACTACTCACGGTTTTGGAAAGACACCCCAAGGTATTCTGTTAGGTGTATGACAAGTTCATAGGAGATTTTATTTTTTGTCACAAGTTAGCGGAAATTGATTTTTATAGTTTTTTTTCACAAAGTGTCAATTTCCGCTAACTTGTGACCAAAAAAAAATAAAAATAAAATCTTCTATGAACTCACCATACACTTAACAGAATACGTTGGGATGTCTTCTTTGTAAAATGGGGTCACTTGTGGGGTTCCTATACTGCCCTGGCATTTTAGGGGCCCTAAACCGTGAGGAGTAGTCTAGAATCCAAATGCCTCAACATGACCTGTGAATAGGACGTTAGGCCCCATAGCGCACCTAGGTTGCAAAAAAGTGTCACACGTGGTATCGCCGTACTCTGAAGAAGTAGTATAATGTGTTTTGGGGTGTATTTTTACACATACAGATGCTGGGTGGGAGAAATCTCTCTGTAAATGGAGAATTGTGTGAAAAAAAAAAATTGTCATTTACAGAGATTTCTCCCACCCAGCATGGGTATGTGTAAAAATACACCACAAAACACATAATACTACTTCTCCTGAGTACGGCAATACCACATGTGTGGCACTTTTTTTGCACCCTAACTGCGCTAAGGGGCCCAAAGTCCAATGAGCACCTTTAGGCTTTACAGGGGTGCTTACAATTTAGCACCCCCCAAAATGCCAGGACAGTAAACACACCCCACAAATGACCCCATTTTGAAAAGTAGACACTTCAAGGTATTCAGAGAGGAGCATAGTGAGTCCGTGGCAGAATTCATTTTTTTTTTGTCGCAAGTTAGAAGAAATGGAAGTTAGCGGACACTTTCCGCTAACTTGTGACAAAAAATAAAATCTTTTAAGAACTCACCATGCCTCTCAGTGAATACTCTGGGATGTCTTCTTTCCGAAATGGGGTTATTTGGGGGGGCATTTATACTATCCTGGAATTTTAGCACCTCATGAAACATGATAGGTGGTCAGAAAAGTCAGAGATGCTTCAAAATGGGAAAATTCACTTTTGGCACCATAGTTTGTAAACGCTATAACTTTTACCCAAACCAATAAATATACACTGAATGGATTTTTTTTTTTTCTATTTCAAATTATTTATTGAAGTTTTACAAGGAGAAAAACAGTGAACAATATACCACTTTAGGCAAGACACTCATTTGAACAATTTCTCATGGCTAACAGAATGAGAAGTTATATAATGTAACATCAACATAGATAAAGAAGACATGAGAGACCATCACATATTATGGGGTCTGAAGTCCCATTCATGGCAGAGCAGGAGGGACAGAGCTCCAGAATGAGCTTCAGTCCTTGCCTCTGAGAGCCTTGGCTAACTAAACCTATAACCCCAGCTTGCGCTACAGGCAGTGGGGGCTAACTGAAAACCCTCCCTCTGCATAGAGGGGGGAAAAGGAAAAGTAAGAAGAAGAGAGGAGAAAAGAAGGGAGGAAGAGAAAGGGGTGAAGCAGAGAAAGAGATAAGGGAGAGGTGTGCCCATCCTGTGCGGACGCTTCTATATTGAAAGGTGTGCAGCTTTGCATATCAGCCAATCAAATGGCTTCAGTTATAGAAAGATAAGCCCTCCAGGGGCCCCATATTGCGTCAACCCTGGGTTGCCTGTCCAGGAGAGTCCCCGCTAATTGTTCCTGGATCATAATGCAGGTGATTCTATTTTTCACTTCTTCAAAGGGAACAAATTGTTTTTTCCAGGCTCTGGCGATTGTCTGCTTTGCTGCCACAAAGATAAATTGGAGGAGAGCCTCCTGGGTTTTGTTTAAAGAGCCTGTACGGAAGTGCAGCAAAGCAGACCATGGGTCCTTTCGTAATTGGGTCTGGAAGACAGCTTGTATTAAACGATAAACCCTGGACCAGAAGCGGGACAACATGGAACAGGACCAAAAGGTGTGCAACATATCCCCCCTTGACTGACAACCCCTGAAGCACATTCCATCCCCTCCGACGTGTGCCAATCTGGATGGCGAATGGATTTTTTTTTTTTATCAAAAGACATAGCACAATAAATTTGGACACAAATGTATACAGAAATTTTACTTTATTTGAAAAATGTCAGCACAGAAAGTAAAAAAAAAAATAATAATTTTCTTGACAAAATTCATGTCTTTTTTGATGAATATAATAAAAACTAAAACTCGCAGCAGCAATGCAATCAAATAGCACCAAAAGAAATCTGTATTAGTGACAAGAAAAGGAGGTGAAATTCAAATTCAGGTGGTAGGTTGTATGACCGAGCAATAAACCATGTAAGCTGCAGTGGTCTGAATGGAGAAAAAGGCTCTGGTCCTTAAAGTGAGTGTTTACCATTTTAAAAATAAAAAAGTCGGATACTCACCTAAGGAGAGGGAAGGCTCGGTCCTAATGAGCCTTCCCTCTCCTCTCTCGGTCCCGCGCAGGATCCCCCGTGGCAGTATTCGACCAGTTCGGTCAAATACTGCCACTTCCGCATGCCGAAGGGAGCTTTCGGAAGCCTTTGGGAGCACTCGGGCTCCCGAAGACGGGCCGCTCCATACTACACAAGCACCCTCTATGACGCACTCACGCGTGCGTAGTATGGAGCGGCCCGTCTTCGGAAGCCAGAGTGCTCCCGAAGACCTCCGAAGTTCCTGCGGCGGACGCGAACGGGGGAGCCAGCGCAGCACCGAGGGCACTGGGAGAGAAGAGGGAAGGCTCATTAGGACAGAGCCTTCCCTCTCCTTAGATGAGTATCTGACTTTTTTATTTTTAATGTGGTACCCATTGGCTTTAAGGGGTAGAAAGACTGTGGTCCTCAAGTGGTTAATTGTACAGAGTGTAATCCAACATACTGTTCCAGACTGGTTGATCCTCATCAGTGCATGGCATGGATTAATGGGGATCTATGGGATAGTACTTGAAACACCCAGAGTTAGACTGCCCAGCAAGCTCATCGCAAACACATTCTGTTCTTAGAAGGCAAACTTCTGTTTTGCATATCATTTTAGGGAGAGGGCTTTTTGGTCCTTTTTTTTAGCCCATTATATACTCCTAGGAGTTCTGGTATGTCATGAGCTTGCTGGGCCATCTATAACTAGGGGTGTACTAGGCAGCAAGACCCCCAGATGCAGCAGGTCACCAGCAGCTCTGCATGGATTCTAAAAGAACAGAAGATATGGGTGGCTGACATTTATTTACTACAACACCAGAAAGGGATATAGGTGGCTGACATACTACAATATGCAATAAGTTCAATGAATGATCATACTTATTTTTCAAAAAATGTCAGGATTTCAAATGAAATGATAATGTTAATTATTATGCAAAACATGACCATTTTTTGATTTGGATACACTTACTGAATGTACTTCTAGCCAGGCCCGGATTTAAATCACAGGAGCCTATAGGCACAGAAGTCCCAGCACCCTAGTCTTTGCCCTCCATGAACCTACAGACACCCACCAAACTGCACCGCAAGCTGGCTGGCCCGGCTGTCACGTCTCCCTTATTTCCCTTTACTATCATAGGTAGCTACAGGTGTCCCATAGCATTAGGTAGCCAGAGCTATTCTCAGTATTAAGTAGCTAGAGGTGCCCCCAAATGAAGAGAGATCCGGTCAGTGGAATGGCAAAAACCGGGTGAGTAACCGCTTACTAATTCTGTGTAGAACTCTGCATTGGCAAGGTGGGAGGGAGGCACTTGATCAGGGGAAAGAGCGCCTTTTCCATCATCAGGTGCCTATAGGCACATGCCTACAGTGCCTTATGGTAAATCAGGCCCTGCTTCTAGCTATATAAAAGTTTAAGGGCCTGTTTTCCACTACATGCAGATTGGTTGCAGAAAAAAACTGACTCCAATCACTGCCTATGGGAAAATCTGCATCAGAAAAATCACGTTTAGTGGAAACAGGCCCATAGGCATTCATTGGAGTCCGTTTTTCTGCATCCAATCTGCGTGTAGTGGAAGCAGGCCCTAAAATAATGAAATGCGCACACAGTAATCTGAAGTGATGCATTATGAAAAGCATTATTATTACTGTTATTTATTTTTGCTCAGGTGAAGCTGAAATTGTGATGGAAAGGCAAATCTGTGCTTTTTCAATAGGGGAAACTTCAGGTCCCTTTAACCCCACCATCAGGACAGGAGAAAGTGAACCCATCCCTTACTCAAGTACAGAACACTCACGTTGAATGGAAAAGAGTCCCATTGCTCTCCAAAAACCCCTCGAAGTGCACCAACAGCATGTCTCCATATTTAGTCTTTCTCCTGCAGAGAAACGGCTTCTCCAAAACTTGTATCTCAACTTCAGGCTCAGGGATAAGAGCTCCATCCGCGCAGAGCAGCAGCACAGCGAGCACCAGACCCAGCATCATTCTGTGCTACCACTGACACCTCCAGTTCATATCACCCCCAGGCACCAGCAGACGTGGCACCAACGAGCTACAACTGACAACTCCAGGACCAGTCGCCTCTGCGGCCCCTAATGCTATAGGCTACACAGGTAGGCGCGGTTACCAGGAGCTCTGTCTGCCATTGGCTAAAACGCAATGCCCACCGGTCTGACTATTGAATGTGATTGGTGAAGCAGCACACCCGGAAGCCGCCGCAGGGCGTGGAGTCGCCTGGACAAGAAAGCTTGTTTGTTCTCTACTGCTTGCAACGTAAAGAGGCGTTCCGTGACGTCTGACAGGCAGCTGTGTCTGGAGCACGGCCGGTGGTTGCTATTCACAACCGAGATACGCTGCTTGTAGCGCTTCCTGGCACCACGGCACCCGTAGAGCGTGCCAAGCCAAGCTGCAGGCATTAGGGTCAATGCCAGAGTTGGGGGCATGTGGACCTGCCACTGCCAGCAGCATGGAGGGGATACTGTACAAGTGGACAAATTATCTCAGTGGTGAGTGCTGGAGTCCCTGTTACATGACTATTACATGAGGCTGTTTCCCGGAGTGGGGTGGATGCACACTGTGTTACCAACTTTGTGGGCTTTTTATAGATGTCTGTATGCAAATCACGCTTTACTGCCTCTAGATGTTTGGTTTTCTTGATTTTTAGGAACATTCCTAAGTTTTTGGGTATGTTTGGCCCTGGAAATGTATTGTTTATCTTTGATTATGGCTTTATGCTGGGTGCACACAATTCAATTTCCTGTCCAATGGATGGGTATTAATCTGCCTGGAAATTGTATTGTGTATACATGTCCAAACTGCTCCAGATCTATAACAGAATTGATTTTCCTGTGATAACTTCAGAAAATCGATCTCATTATTGAATGGGAGCAGATTGGACATGCCGGAAATAATAGTGTGATGCCTGTCAGTCGAAAAGGGAAATTGCCTCATGTGTATTAGCATTATTGCTGTAGAGCGAGTTTTTTCGGGAAGGGAATTTTATTTGTTTTCTGCAGGGCTGGTTTCACACATTGGGTAAGTTGGGCAACTAGGGCAGGACCCTGAGTTCCTTTGGGGGTTGCAGAGGACACAACTTTTATTTTCATTCAGTACAGTACTAAAAATGCGAGGGCTGATGTTTATTGTTGCCCAGAGCACTATTTTCCATTGTTGTCTGCAGCATTTATTTGTTACATTTTTCCTCTTGCTTTCTGTTCCTGGCTTGGTACTTCCATGGCTTTAATTAGAGCCTTGGTGGTCCTGGGGGTAGGAAATGAGGGTCTGTAACAAAAACTTGAGAGCTTCTCTAAAGTATAGTCGCACACTAGGTTGATGTGAAGACAGTTGTTTGACATCATTTCAAGAAAAATCTAATATGAGCACAGGTTTCCCCCAACGCCTTTCTTTAGAGTTGGTTCAGACGGACCAGTTGCCCAAATCTCATTGGAAATTCCTGCAGAAAAGCATATGTCGGCTTTCAGCGAGGCTTTTTCTGGTGTGCAGTGCTTTTCATCCCCATGGGGGGACACGTTGCTTCCAGGATCGGGTAAGTGCCAGGCAGACGGCAAAAATTTGGATCAAAATATATCATTTGTGCAAACATCGATAAATGCTGGTAAGATATCGCACTGATAGCTGTCCATTCATCTGAATGGACAGTGTTTAAATGACCGACAGTGTGTAAATAATAAGCATCAAGGCTGACGTTTACCATTGCAGAACTGTCCATGTGAACCAGCCCTTAGAGATCTGGTTTAGTACTTCTTGGATGGCTGCTGTTGTAATTCCCACTACAAAACACATCCTGTTCCTCCTCTCTCCATAGGATAAAATGAGCTGGTTGGTATAGATGCCACCAATCTATTTGTGTATTGATTTTTGGTAAACTGTCACCAAGAATGACCATTCAGAGGTTTCTCATTACTGAGGTAAGTATCCATACTTTACCTCCTCCCCGTCACAGCTGCACTTTAAAAAATTTGCAAACCTGTCGGTAGGTGTACTTACCCTAGTGACAGAGGTAAATACTATGAGAGGAGTAGATGCAATAGACACTACCCTCACTATAATTGATGTCGGTAGGAGTGGAAAACAAGGGACTGCATCATAGCTTTGTGCAAAACTAGCTGTGGCAGTTCCTAACTCCTATCTGTTGTTGCATTCAATATTTGTACTACATGGCTTCAGTCTACACACATTTGTTGGGCTGGATATTTAGGTAAATGTAGATAGAGTAGGTGGCAGGGAATCTAAACCTTCCTATTCTCTTTAGAACACATGAGTAACCTGCAGTCTGTTGGTTGTCTGGATTATTCTTGTGCTCTCATAAGACAAGTCTGACAAGAAGCACAACTGAGCAATCAAGTGTAACTGACAGTCTGAAGTGTTTATAAACCTTTTGTAACTATGGCATCTTGCACACCAGTTTCTTTGTCATCATAGCGTGGGTCATATAATGTGCATATGTAAACCTCACCATTCTCAGCATTTCTATTTAATACAGAGATATAGAATATAAGAAGCATGCATTAATAAAGTATAACTCTAGCCGTATTGTTTCATTTTAGTCATGGATAGAGCAGGTAGATGGATAGAGCATTTTTTGTTTGGGTTGTATGTCCCTGTTGGCTAGATTTCTCTTTGTTTCCTGTGGTGTTATTGGTAATAGGAAGCAGGGTAATCTTTAACAATGGTGCACACATGAGGGTTCTCAGCCAAGGCAGCTGGTCAGACTGTCTTTGCTGAGAATCTAACGTATACCCCCACTGGAAAGATCCAGTGCCGCATCACCTTGGTTAAGCACATTGTCCCAGGGACATGACTACAGGGGAGAAGCCCCTGCAACCTCAGCGGGGCCCAGAGCTGTAAGGGGGCCTAAACTACTAACCTTCTCTTTCTCCAATGAAGGGGTCCATCCTTGTGGCTTTGCTTGTTTTGGGTGTGAATATTACGATGTCCACACTTGTTTTATGACTCTTGCAAGATGTGCCCTCAGGCTGTGAGGGTCACCAAGGGTAGACCAGGGAAAGGGTGTGAACATTGGGAGGCCCATCAATGTTTTGTAGTTACTTCCCTGATTGTCCCTCCTCCTTACCCGAATCACCAAAAGCTGCTATATCTTTACATTTTCACCCTCCTCTCCCCTCTATAAGAACTGATCAGCTTATCTGCACGCTGAAGTAGGGACAGTCACTGTGGGGGAACCACGGTAAGATGTGTGACAAAGACAAGACCAGGAGCCAAATGGTGCAGTATGTAGGATACAATTGGCTCAATATTACAAGAGTAGTTATACTCACAAAGGTGGGTTGCAGAACCTGCAACCACCGTATATCACCTATGGGGAAAACACAGTCTCCGCTCGGTACGCCAGGATCTGGCGTACCGAGCGGAGACTGTGTTTTTTCCCCGCTGGATTCAGGTGGTCGCTCTCCTGGGATTCTTACTAGCTGTGGATGGCTCCAAAGGAGGTGTAGTGGGCAATTAAGAAGGGTGGAGGTGTCCAAAAGTAAATCTCTCTCAGAATTTGGCACCCAGGCTGCAAACTGAATTCCCTAAGGCTCTTTATTAACTCGAGGAAGCAGGCAGAGACCCAAGAAACACATTGTCTTTTTTTTAAAATTGTGCTTGAATGAACCTTACCTGATCTAAACCCTTGTTATTCTGGGTTGGTTTACCTGGAGAGGTAAGATACCTCATGCATTTATGTATGTCTTTATAATGTATACTCTGAGAGATATTTACTTTTGGGGCCTCTCCACCCTTCTTCATTATCTGTATACTGAGATAATCAATTGCATGAAGCAATCCTCAAAGTTCTTTTGCGCTACATTTATCCCAGGTCCGTACATTACTTTAGACAAGGAAAAGCTATTACCAGTCTGCTGAGGTAAGTTTATTACTTGCCATGGGAGGAGCACTCAGGGTGTGGTACAACACCTAGTTCCCTGGCTCAGACTCCGTAGTACCAGAGTTCCAAGCTGTAATTACAAAACATAATTCACAAATCTGCAGAACTAGGAAAATGCACAAGGCTGGTGTCAAAACGCCAGTGTTTGTCTTTGAGCAGACCTAATGTTTTAAAAAAAAAAAATCACATTTTTCTAAAGACCACTTGAGTATAATTTCACAGCTAGTATGCTTTTGTTAGCCAAGTCAGTAAGGCAATATGATGGGTTAATGTGGTGACCAGTATTTATAATACTAGGTGCTCTCTTTTGGACTTCAAGAGGATCTTTAACCAAGGATTGAACTTCATTCCAATCAGTAGCTAATACCCCCTTTCACTGGAGAATTATTTTACCTTTTCTCGAATAGATCATCCACTCCCCCTCCCCCCCCCCCCCCCCCCCCCCCATGATCTATTCCAGAAAAGGTACAGATCTTTTGTGTCTGTGTGGCTGATTGTGTAGTGAAACCCCTCCCACAGTGTGATGTCATGATCATGGTCCTGACAGTTTGCTGTCTGTGAACCTCTTTGCATGTTGAGAAATAACAACCTTTTCCAGATGCCAAGCAAGCAATGTCTCCCTCTGTGCATAGACTTCTCAGTAATGAACATTCCGCACAGATCCCCTGACAGAACTAAAGTTGTCACCATCAGATGATGATAAATGTCAGAATGTGAATGAGAGTGGAACAATTTTACAATGGGCAAACACAGACTGAATAAACTATAAATTAATATTGTAAAAAACAAATATCAATTTTATAAATTATTTAACCTACAGTTCCTCTTTAAGCCCATGTGTTGACAAGCTAGCCTGCATTCTTTCTGCTAGATTGGATTTATTTATTTATAAGGGCATCTGTCCCTTCACATGCAGTGGCAGGTCTCAGCAGAGGTAAATGAACTGTGGCTGCTACACACAAGAGTGTATGACTCAGCGTATCTGGCAGCCAAAGTTACATCCTTAGTAGACACACACCCCAGCAAATCTCACGTCACGGTGACTGTACTCTCTGTCATCAGCCTTACACTGAAATGTGACATCTTTGGAAATAAGTTCCAAAGGTAGAGTACGTGAAGAAAATGATGACATTATTAGGCAAAAGCTAAGACTGTGACACCGAGTAGTAAAGAGGGATATTTCTCCCTATTGATCAAAGTAAACTTTTGAAAGTCCCAAACACTCTCATATATATATATATATATATATATATATATATATATATATATATATATATATATATATATATATATATATATATATATATATATATATATATATATATATATATATATATATATATATATATATATATATATATATATATATATATATATATATATATATATAATATTATTATTTATTTATTTTTAACCACTTAAGCCTAACTGGACAAATATATTTGTCCAGTGTATTTGTTGAGACTGCACCACCAGTTTGTTACTAAATGAGGCACATGTGGTATCATTTTAACTGTGACGAGTTGTAGAATACATTTTGATGTGTCTTAAAGAGAGCCTGAGGTGGGTTCTAAGAATCTTATTAGCACACAGAGGCTGGGTCTGCATATAATACCCAGCCTCTGTTGCTATACTGCTCCCCCCCCCCCCCCAGCCCCCCTCTGCGCTCTGCTATGCCCGCATAAATCATACACCGTGCTGGCGACACACAGGGGGGACAAACGGGCACTGAAGGGCACAATCAGGCACAGGGGAAGACGGAGAGGCACATAGGGGGACACTGGAGCCAAAGGGGGGCACATGGGAGGCAAAGATAGCACAGCGCTCCTACTTAAGAACAGATTCAGGTTAAGAACGAAGCTACAGTCCCTATCTCGTTCGTTAACCGAGGACTGCCTGTAGTGTACATTGTGCTAGGAACATATTGTAAATGTTGTAATAACCAGGATGGATAGGCAAATGCAAATAAAATGTGTGGGTTTAACTTGTAGTTAGCACTGTTTATTGTAAAGCTATACTGGATGTAAATGGAGAAAGTGTGTTTTTCTATTTTTTTACCTTAAATTCTCTTTAAAATGCATAGAAAATAAGGTAATTACTAAACAATATTTTCACACTCTAAAAGCCTAATTTGTCCTGAAAAAACAATATATACGGTAGATCATTAAGGTGTGATAAATAGTAATACAGTTATTGGCAAATGAATGGAAGCAGTGCTGATATGTGAAACTTGCTTTCGCTCTGAAGTATTTAAAGGTAACTGTGATGATTTGCTCAGCTGCCTGTGCAGGCAGGCAGCTTTTTGACCATTGTGTAGGTTTGCATGCTGCAGGACTCTGGAAAGAAGAGCTTCTGTCAGTTTTGCAGCTTGTGCTTGCTTTGGAATTTGCATACGTTGTCATGCAAATTGCCTGGCCACATTCATTGGAGGCGTGTACTATAAGTACTATGTGTTTCCCACAATGCTTCGCTGGTCATATGGATTCCTTCCTGTGAAACACTCTGGAGAGTGTCAGCCATGCTCTTTGTTTGAAGATCAGCTTAGAGTAATTCCTGGAAACTGTGCTAGGCAGATTCCCTAGTGCAGTTAGGATTGTTTATCTGTTTTGTTTGTCTGTTGCGATTGTCCTGTCCCAACGGTGGTCGACAGGAAATCGTTCTGATCTCTGTTCTTGGAGCATAGCTGGTGCAGCGGTTGCTACCAGCTATGTCTTCTGTTCTGCCTCTCTGGATCGCACTAGCATCCTGCGCTAGTGCTGTGGATCCTTCTGTTCTGCTACTCTGTTCCTGGATCGCACTCGCTTCGCGCTAGTGGCTAGTGCTGTGGATCCTTCTGTTCTGCCTCTCTGGATCGCACTAGCATCCTGCGCTAGTGCTGTGGATCCTTCTGTTCTGTTACTCTGTACCTGGATCGCACTCGCTTTGCGCTAGTGCTGTGGATCCTTCTGTTCTGTCTTCCTGGATCGCGCTAGCCACTTTCACTAGTGCTGTGGATCCTGTCTCTCGCTTGTCCCTGTTTTCGTGTGTCTGTCTTGTCTGCTGCGGTCGCTTGCTGGAGGCTCGGTGGGGTGGCCGTTGGGCGGGCGCTCGCGTCCTCTGTTTCATGTTTGTCTGTCGATGGTTAGATAGGCGTGCTTGTCTCTATTGTGCTTATCACGTGAAGACCGCGCATAACCCCGTGCACTGTTGCGAATGAGTGCGGTGTTCGCGGTTAGCTAGCGTTTGTTATTTTCCGCATCTCTTCATTGTATGATTTGCTGTGCCTTTGCTATCCTCGTATTCTGTTCTGATCTGCCTTGTGTCACGTCTGGCGATCGTACCTCTCGCGATCGCGTTCCTGTTTCATATCTGCTGTTGTGTGTGCGCGGTCGCGGGGTGGCGACTAGATTGGCGCACACACATACAACCTGTCCCTTTGCTCGTTCTCATTCGCAATCGCTTCTCTTGCGATTGCGTTCTGCGCTTCGTACAATTCCTGTCTGGCATTTGTGGAGGTACAGAGGATTGGTTCCTCTGCACTCCCCAGCGCCATCTGCCGACAGGAATTTCCCTCTACGGGTGCGTAGCACCTTTTGCTGGGTGCCTGCAATTATACGCTTGTGGAGGATTTCCGCCGTATCAACGCACGCGTTGTGCACTGCTCACGGAGAAAGTTCCACAATCGTTACAGTAACTTTTATTAATGTTCACAATTAAAGGACATCTGAGGTGAAAATAAACTGATGAGAAAAACAATTGTATCTATCCTCAGTCCCCTAAAAATGACTACTTTTTTTTTTCATAGATCTTCCACAGTTTATTTTATATTTAAATCTAGTTTTTAAGTTTTTACTGTTTCATTGTCTCTGCTCAATTACACATACATTGAAGTATGCCAGAGCTAAAATCTATAAATTATTGACCCTTTTTTATCTTTTTCCTGCTCTCAGAAGCCATTTACTGACAGGAAAGTGTTTTATGGCTGTAATTACTTATAAGTGAGGGTTATGCTATTGTCTGACCCAGCCTGACCTGGTCCCGACCCGGACAGAAACTGTCACTTGCATACCTGATGTTTAACTGTTTCAGGCAGAGAAAGAAAAAAAAAAAAGGAACACAGCCTAGTTATTTGTGTGCTTGGCACTGTACATGCACGTCTATCTCATCATGTTACATGTCACCCTGGGTATCACACGGTCGGCTACCAACGTCTCGTTTAGCTGATTCTAAATGCTTTTCTGCAACTGAGCAGTCGCATTGTTTTTTTCTTGCCCCTAGGCGGTAGGGGACCATGAACGTAAACAAAGCTAGAAGCTACATGCAGTGTCTCGGAAAATTCAATCGACCCTGGTGCTTGCACGACCGCCAGTAAATGCATTGAGGTGGCCTCTTACATTCATTTCAATAAAGGACATGGTGGATCCCATCTGTCTGAACCGGCCCTTAATACATTCAACAGTATAATTATATACCACCTAAGTGTTTCCCCACGGAAGCAAATATAGAATTCTGAGAAGTGTGTTGTAATGGCACAGAGACAAAACAGAGATGATTGATTCACACAGGTGGTGGTGCAGCCTGCCAGTCGCCTCCATAGAACCACTGGGTTTGGTACTAGTGATGGAACAGCCTTGTTAGCGCCTTATGCAGGGCCTGACTTTCCATAAGGCACTGTAGGCATGTGCCTTATGTGGGAGAGGCAGTCCCCCCTCCTCAGATTTACCTCAGGATCTTACCATCCAATCCCTGCCTCATATCACTAGCACTTACACCCTAATCCTTGTCCTTTGTTGCTAAGGATATTAGACAGTCATTAGAATGTTTGATTCCAAGTGCAGTTCGTGACATAAGAAAATAAAGAAAGGCATTAGAGTTTTTAATATTTTTAATTGAAGGTGTGGCCTGTGTTGAAGGGTGGAGTTTAGGGCATCGGAATGCCTGTGCCTGTGTGGTTCTGAGTTGTAAATCTGGGCTTGACCATATGTATACAGAAGTCGGGTTGCAGCTGCTCGACAGAAGCAGGATCTGTCCCCAGCAGGTCAGTGGTTCAGTGTTTTGTGTAGACTAAAAAGCCAGATCTATAGACTGAAAAAGAGATAATCGATGTGGACATCAGAACCTCTCTCCCTTGTCTTTCCTGTAGGATGGCAGCCACGTTGGTTTCTCTTGTGTGGAGGAATTCTGTCCTATTATGACTCACGGGAAGATGCTTGGAAAGGTTGCAAGGGAAGCATTCAGATGGCTGTCTGTGAGATACAAGGTAATTATCTGGTTGCAAGCATGCTTCTAACAGTATAGAGGTGGGAATTAAAGGTTTTAAATCACAATATTGGAAATATCAAAGAAATGCATTAATAGCCACTGTAACTAACAAGGAAGTAGCGAATATTGACATAATTAGTGGGACCATTGGCAATTGGAATAGGTAAAGCAAGAAGAGAAGGAAAGTAAGAAAGTGCAGAGGAAGATCAGCGGCGTAGCTAAGGGGGGGGGGGCATATGTGCCATGGCGCAGCACTGTGAGGGTGCTCAGCATGGCCGCTACACCCCCACCTGCGTGAGAGGCGGCTCATTGGCTGCCCAAAGTGCCCCGCTTCTCTTCCTCTGCAGAGGAGTGCTGAAGCTTTGAAAAAGAGGGGCACATCTGGCAATCTAAACGGGGTGGGTGGGCACATGGCTAATTAGAGGAGGGCAAATATGGCTATCTGTAGGGGGTATCTAAATCTAAACAGCATTTGTACATTTGACTCCACCCATGACCACGACTACAATCTGATGCATGGCCACACCCATTTTGTCCAGAGGGAAGCACAAAACTGTCCTTGTCCCCAGTTGCTGAAAACCCTAGCTACGTCTCTGAGGAAAACAAGCCCAAATTACCCCCTCCCAGTTGGATAGACTCATCTACAATATAGGAGTACCCCTTCAACCCACCACATCTTGTGCACCCAGATTATTTAATCAAGTATCGGAACAAAATTAGGACTGGTGGAATCTTTTAGCGTATTCTGTGTCTGCTCTATAATCTGATTTGTTTAACATACTGTTATGCCTGCATGTATAAGTCTACCTCAAGCAAATTTTCACAATTTATGCCTGTATTGTTAGTTCATTCTACAGACAACACAAGGATGGACCTTGCTATCCCGGGGGAGCAATACTTCTATCTGAAAGCCAGGACTGCAGCAGAACGCCAACAGTGGCTGGTGGCACTGGGATCTGCCAAGGCCTGCATAACTGATATCAGGACAAAGAAAGAGAAAGGTAAGTCTGTCACTACATACAGTGCATTGCCCAGGGAACCTAAACTGAAGGGAAAAAAATAATTTAACTTACCTGTGGCTTTTACAAGCCCCTTGCAGACGCCCTATGCTCTCACTGGGACAAAGCAATGTTCCGGTCCTCTGCAGTGACCCTCTGTCACTTGGATGCACAGAACTGGTCCACAAGCCTCCTGATCCAGTACACAAGAATCTCTACTGAGCATGCGCAGAGCGTTCCCAGTGATGGGAACAGATTGAGGACGCGCATGTGCAGTGGCTGTCGACTCGCCAAGTTGGCCGGCCGGGGGAGGGTCGCTGCGGAGGACTGGAGGGTTGCATAGTGACGGCTCAGGCAAAGGTAGGCTGCAGGGGGCTGGTAGAAGCCCAAGGTAAGTATAAACTCATTTTTTTTCCCCTTCAGTTTAGGTTCACTTTAAAGCTACTCAGTGTCAAATATGTTTTGTTTTATGGCTGTAAGGTTTTAAATTGACGTTTGGAGTCTGTCTTTTCTGTCTTGCAGTAGAAAGTGGAAGTTTGTTCTCCTTGCATTTGCCTTCATCAATGTATGTGATAATGACTGTTGGTTTACCTGAAATGTTTATCATACTTCCTTTTTTACATTATTTGTTTATATGCAAGGAATATAACTCGTCGCCAAAGGCAGCCAAGACAAATACTTTCTACACATATATTTAACCTAATGTTTCTGTAGTGGTGACTTATATGATTTTTGTTTTCTTTAATCATAAGTGGTGTTACAGTCTGCTATCATGTTTCTAAGCAGTGGCATGGGGTTTAAGTACAACTTCTGATATCAGCGATGTAGTGTTTGTGTTCATACACAATGTCACCTTCGAAGGTTGTTCCATAGAAGTGGGTGTAGCTGATATAGCTTTGAGATACAGAAGGATTGTAACGAGGTGCGGAGACCTGAAAGCATACACAATTCGAAATGACTGCTAATATTACCAGCTGCTGAAGCCTATGTGCTTTCCTTACTGATGAGGCCTGTTGGCTGCCCTCAGATGAACTTCAGCAGTCAGAGGTCGGAATCTTGTCAAATTCTCACTTTTTCATACAGCAAATACTTGGATGGTCTAAGCTCCATCAGTTTTCCTCTGGCTGCTAAAGACAAGCAAGCATTTTGTGTAGCCATTATCATCGAAGCGGATTCATTAAAGTGAGTCTTGGCCAATGTGAACTGAGGTATATTACTACTATTATTATCATACATTTGCAAGGCCCATTTTATACTTTTTTTTTTTTTTTTTTTTTTATTTTTTTTTTTTTGCCCCTAGGCCAAATATGTTTGGGCTCTCCTTTCTTGTGCTGCAGCACCTCTCCTATTCCCTGTGCAGCCCCCTCTTCCCAGTGTATCATCCATGTACAGCAGCACCTCTCTTTTATGAACAGCTCCCTTGATCATCAGTTTCCTTTTTTATGTGTTTCTCCCCATTCTCCCCCTCCTCTTTCATGTGTAGTAACTAGGCCTGAAAGATAAATCGATTTTAAACCGAAATCGTGATCACTAAGATCACAGTTTCGGAATCGTTAAAGCAGCGATTTCCATGATGGTGTAATTTCTGCAGGGGGAAAGTTTGAAGAAGCGGCTTCAAACTTTCCCCAAGTGCGGCCTGCAGCATCGGCAGTGTTGAACATACCTTCCACACGAGTCCAAAGCTGTCTGTCCTCTCTCGCTGTCTGCTGGCTCTTGTACATGGCATACTTCCTGGTTCCTGTATGTCACATGACATACAGGAAGTATGGCGTGCATTAAAGCCTGCAGGAGGCAAAGTGGATGGGCATCGCTGGACTCTTGCTGGAAGGTATGTCAAGCACTGCGACAGCTTGGGGCACAGAGAGAGAGACACAGTGCAGGCACAGAGAGACAGAGCGGGTGCACAGAAAGACCCAGAGGGGGCACAGAGAGACAAAAGAGTTGCAAAGAGAGAGACAAAGGGGCACAGAGAGAGACACAGAGGAAACAGACAAAGGTGGCACAACGAGAGACACAGGGTCCACAAAGAGAGACACGGTGCACAAAGAGAGACAGAGAGACACAGACACAAAGAGAGACACAGGGTGCACAAAGAGAGACGGGGACAGAGAGGCACAGAGGTAGGAACAAAGCTTGATTTAAAGGAAATTCAAACTGAAATTGCTCAATTCAATTTTTTCCTAAAATCGTTTAGGCCTAGTAGTAACCCCTCCTTCATGTTCAGTTGCTCTTTGGCTTGCAGCCACCCAAGGCCCAGGCCTTTGTTCCCTTTCCAGTAATCCAGGTCTGTACATGTTTACAATGCTGTCAATTTTTTGCAGTGCCTTATAGCGTACATATTCCTGTTACTGTCTTTCTGGAGAGCTCACATTCTAATGTTACCACCATAGCCATAGTCTTATGTCCTTACCACAGTCTAAGGCATGTTGGGGGAAGGCCAATTAACCTACAGGTATGTTTATGGGAGGTGGGAGATTACAACCTAGAACCTTAGTGCTGTGAGGACACTGTGACTGATGGTAGCGATTAGTCACTTAGCCACTGTGATGATAAACTACATAAGCAAAGGTTACCTGTAATGACAACAGTATGTCTACATTTTAGCAGTGTCAGAAATTGAAACACATGCAGGTAAATTTGAGGAAAAAAAATTCAGCCAAGCTGAGCTTCCCAGTTGGTCAATGAAGCTATCCATCATAAGGAGCCTTAAAATGTTTGAAGTTTCTTCTGACACTGGGGATGCTCTTAGAAATAGTAGTTTATCCTCATGTGCTGGGTATATATTGCCCAAGTTTTTCTTTTATCGTCATTTTAAAGGAGAACTGAAGTGAGAAGGATATGGAGGCTGACATTTATTTACTATTAAGCAATACCAGTTGCCTGGCTGTCCTGCTGATCCTCTGCCTCTAATACTTTTAGCCATAGACCCTGAACAAGCATGCAGCAGATCAGGTGTTTCTGACATTATTGTCAGATCTGACAAGATTAGCTGCATGCTTGTTTCTGGTGTTATTCAGACACTACTGCAGCCAAATAGATCAGCAGGGCTGCCAGGCAACTGGTATTGTTTAAAAAGAAATATGTATGGCAGCCTCCATATTCTTTTTATTTCAGTTGTCCTTTAAACTGTGGTACACACAAAGGCAGAATCTTACCAGCCTCTGATCCTCTTAGTACTAGTAACTGAGCCATGGACTAATTGTTTTTATTGGAGAGCGGTGATGGATTAACAAGCATGGATCTCTAGTTTATCAGCTACATATGAAGATTAAAAAGTGTGGGCTTTAATATCCTATCTATTGCCACTGTATTACAATGGAAAACAATCTGGAAAAAAACCAACGTATCCTGTATACAAGTGATAAGTAGCATCTCATAGCCTACAGCTAGTGCCGTCCAGGGGCCCAATCCACTGTATGCCTTTTATTTACAACATCAACATCCGCTTTGGGGAAGATTGCAGCACAGGCTGAGCCAGCAGCTATGGCATCCTGCAAGGTAACCATATTTTAGAGACCTCTACTAATTAATCCCTCAGGGAAATTCTGACTTGTTATTTCTAATATGAGCCATTGAGACCAAGTAGAGAAAACAGTCTCCTGCAAGTTGCACATGTTAACCCATAAGACATTACATAGTGATGTGCAGCATAACTGTTCTGAATTCATCTTTCATTGGTTGTTAAAGTGGACCTGTATTCTTGCACAGGACAGAAGGAAAACACAGAGAAATGCACCCTGTATGCATTTAGAGAGTTTAGCCTGTCTAATTCTCCCTCTTTTGTGTTTAACCACCACTGTAATTTGATCTCTCAGCTGTGTCAGCTCTGGAATCCCTCTGCCGTGGCATAGCAGCTAATTTGTAAACACAGGATATTAACAATATGTCTGCTTCCATGAAAGCTGGAAGTAGACACATTGCAGATTTATTGTAGGATTTGTATTAGCTGTAACAAAGAAATGTTTTTCTTTGAAGGTTATGCTGTTGCGTATCTTTCAGAGCAGAGAGGAAGTTCTGAGTTCAGGTCTGCTTTACCAGCTACTGTACGTTGCTCATCACTGTATCTCTGGATGGGAATAAAATGAACAACGTACTCCCTCATTGTATTGTTGATGGAAATGTATCCTCTAGGTCTGATGACATGAGGCAGTTTTCTTCCAGGCACTGGCATCCACTAGAGGTGATTCCAAGTCCTTGGGCTGTGGTAACTCCTCAGTTGCTGGCAGTATTTACATTTTCCACAGGTCAGGTTACTGAGTATGTATACAAGGTTCAAAACCACCAGGCTTTGTGTGGTGAGTTAAAGAGGAACTCCAGTGAAAATAATGTAATAAAGAGTGCTTCATTTTTACAATAATGATGTATAAATGATTTAGTCAGTGTATGCACTTTTCCTCTCCCTGATTTACATTCTGACATTTATCACATGGTGACATGTTTACCGCTGGCAGGTGATGTCACTGGAAGTAGCTGCTGCCTGCCTTTTTGGCAGTTGTAAACAGCTATTTCCCACAATGCAACAAGGTTCACAGACAGGAAACTGCTAGCACCATGGTCCTCACAGTTTCCTGTGGGAGGGGTTCACCACAATATCAGCCATGCAGAGCCTCCCGATGATCCATTTGTGAAAAGGAAAAGATTTCTCATGTATCAGCTACTGATTGGGATGAAGTTTAATTCTTGGTTACAGTTTCTCTTTAAAAGGAAGTTACAAGGACACTTCTGAAACCCAAAAAAACTACAAACTTGCTTTATAAATAGATATGAGGGCCAAGTGAAACATGAGGTTTTTATGTTTTGTTTTTTTTAATGTATTATGTTAACTGGCATCTGGTAACTCTACAGTTTAAATAATAATAATCCGAACACTTGTATAACGCTTTTCTCCTGTCTGACTCAAAGTGCTTAAGAGCTGCAGCCACTAAGGGATGCGCTCAAGAGGCCACCCTGCAGTGTTAGGGAGTCTTGCCTTGAACTCCTTACTTAATAGGTACTGACCCTAGCCAGGATTGGAACCCTGGTCTCCCATGTCAAAGGTGGTGCCCTTAAAGGACAACTGAAGTGAGAAATATATGAAGGCTGCCATATTTATTTCCTTTTATACAATAACAGTTGCCTGGCAGTCCTGATGGTCTATTAGGATGCAGTAGTGTCTAATTAATGCCAGAAACAAGCATGAAGCTTATCTTTCAGATCTGACAATAATGTCAGAAACACCTGATCTGCTGCATGCTTGTTCAGGGTTTATGGCTAAAATTATTTGACGTAGAGGATTAGCAGGATAGCCAGGCAACTGGTATTGCTTAAAAGGAAATACATATGGCAGCCTCCATATCCCTCTTGCTTCAGTTGCCCTTTAACCAGTACACTATCCAGCCACTACAGGTGTCAAACTCAAGGCCCCTGGGCCCAATCCAGCCCAGATTTTCATTTTGTGTGGATCCCAAGAGCTTCAAATGTGCATGATTGTAAGCAGTGAAAGAAGAAAATGCTCACCGCAAACTGGAAGTTACAAAATAATACGAAGCCCTGATGCTTGTACCAGAGGCATCTGGTGTTTCCGTGGAGACGGTGGGCTGTAGCTGATGTATGTATGTGCATGTTCCAGTCTTGTGCGTGTACCCTCCCCATCTCCCTTTCATTGGTTGTACACAGGTAGAGGACAGGTCTATGTAGGTGGCTCGCTTGCACAACACAATTTAATGGCTTCTTTGCCTTTCACGTCCATACTTCAAACAGTTGTGAGCATGCACTCTTATACTAAGTAGCTGTTAGTTGTTTGGACCTGTTATACCTATCGCTCACCTGCCTGGGCATCCTACAATAGCAATGTAACTTGCAGTTTGCTGCGATCACGTCCATAGAATAACATATACAGCACGGATTGTGCTCTCCATTTCCTCCTGTTCTTTTAGTGCAGATGACAGCACACTAGTGCAGTGGACATCTTCAGGTACTGTCCTTGATATTTTAAGGTACTCGCCAGAGACTCCTCCCCAGTTACATACAATTTGGCCAGCAGCTTATACTGCATTTTAGATTTTAGTCCCTTATGTGATCGAGTTTTGACACACCTGCTCTCCAGGCTTGAATCAATGTTGTTTTTTTTAAGTAGTGTCCTTTACGTTGATTACATAAAAGACTGTTTTGCGACATTTTAGCTTTGCAGCCATGGTGTTTTTCAATTTATCACCTGAAAAGAACTTCTTTCTGCGTAACTTTCTTTTCAGGATTCAGATGCCAATAAATCCCACAACCATAGATGTGGGCTTTACTGAGGACGTTCTAATGCAGGACCACCAATTCCAGTGTGTGCTGCCAATATAGTATCAAGAGGCAGAGTGAGCCTTCCCATTGGTGTATCTAGACTAATGACATTCCTTAATTAAAATTCAAATAAGCCTTGGTGGAAAATTAGAATTTTAGGTTTGTACGCCACCTGATGACCCCCAACGCCCAACCTGCGAGTGATCTAACAGAAGAATCTACTCTGTTCGTGCAGCTCCCACACCCGCTGTGTGATGTGACGCATGCACCACTCATCCTCCTTTTATCTACACACACACACACACACACACACACACACACACACACACACACACACACACACACACACACACACACACACACACACACACACAGACACACACACAGACACACACACACACACACACACACACACACCTATGTGACATGCATGTGTGCAGCCCGGGACAGATCAGCTCTTGATCCCTGACGGGCGTTAGCAGTTAGCAATGTGTTTGAGCCCCTAGCATGGCATAAAAAAGATCACCCAGTGTGTAGCACCTGTAGGAGTAGTGATACAGATTTTGTTTATTGTACTTTGCAATGTTTTTAAGCGAGGCAGGTAAATCTGAGAACAGTGCAGTGTTTCTTCTTACTCATCCATTAGTTTAAATTAATAGAACACTGGAAACAGCAATAAATATGTATTATTATGGTTACATAATGTTGCATGTTTGTGTTTGTAGTGTAAATGCCTGGTTGGTGTCATCATATCTGTTGACATGGGGATTAAGAATCTAATTCTCTGAATTGGTGACCCGCCACTTGCTCAGATCCTGTGATTTGGACATGATGCACTGTCTGCTAGAGCTTTATTCTCTCCTGTAATATCTTCTGCAAGGCTTGCTGCACAGTGCGAGTGCTGGGAAGGATCCTTCTCATCTGCAGTGGGGAAGAAAGCTGTTGTGCAGCATTGCCTGAAACAGGTTTTTACTGTAGCTTTTACAATGGGAGCTGTATATGATCGTTATTCATATGTAAAGAAAAGATTAGCAGCCAGTAAACCTGCAGGTTAAAATACATTCCAGTCTAAGATAAGTGTCAGTCCAAACTGATTCACACAGCTTAAACTGTGATTGATGGATTTGTATGGTTGCCGTCTACCTGGCAGTTGCCTGGCATTCCTGCTGATCTATTTGGCTGCAGTAGAGTCTGAATCACACCAGAAACAAGCATGCAGCTAATCTCGTCAGATCTGACAATGTCAGAAACGCCTCATCTGCTGCATACTTGTTCAGGGTCTATGGCTAAAAGTATTAGAGGCAAAGGATCAGCATGATAGCCAGGCAACTGGTATTGCTTAAAAGGAAATTGATGTGGAAGCCTCCATATCCCTCACTTCAGTTGTCCTTTAACGTTTTATATATTCTCTTTTACTAAAATACATTTTATCTCTTCCAGAGTTCAGTGATAGCACAGAGGCCCTGAAAACAAAGATGTCAGAACTGAGGTTATATTGCGATATATTAGTCCAGCAAGTGAACAAAACAAAGGAAGCAGCTGTTGTTAGCACGTCCGAACCTCAGGTATATACCGTTCATGTAAAGCTCTTTCAATAGCATAAGTCAGAGGACAGCAACAAGTGTTGTTGGGAGTACTGTTATTTTTTAGCTGTTTACTCACTTCTTGTACGTTGAACACACTGGCAGAGACGGGGAACTTATCTGTACATGACTACTGGTATTTCTGCTTCTGCCTTTAACATTGTTACCGAGATCCTGTTGTGGCTGCATGTATCTAGACATGGCTATACTTGGTTAAACAAAGCAGAATGCACTGGTGAATCTGCATAGTTAATGAATGACCAAAACCTTTAGAAAAGACTCTTGTGAACTCTTGGTTACAGACCGTAGTAGACCGTTGTAGTTCTGAATTGTGTGAAAGTTCTACTTCTGCCAGTTTGTTACTGCTGTCTGAGGTCCTCTTGTGAAGAAGTCCACTCCATTTCCCTTGTCATCAAGGACTTGAATTTGAAGTAATGATATTGCAAGGAGGAAGTGAATGATCAGCAGTAAAAGCCTGACTGAGGTTCATTGTAGTTTGGAAGTGAGGAGTTTTCTCCTAAGTGAAAGCAGTGCAAACCCATTAGTAGCTGTAAGACTTACCTAGTATGTGAACCATAAAAATGTAGTTGGGGATAGCCTTTTTCACCCAAATGATTCCATGTGGAGCTCTTCACTAAAGCCAGCCACACACTTGGGGTCTTAACTACGTCTCAAGGAGCCCTCCAGCAAAACTTTTAGGGGGCCACTTTCCTACATTCAGACAACCCCCTCCTCCCCCCATAGTGGGAGAGAAGAGGCCACGACTTATTCCTCCTCCACCAGGGCCCTCTCCCATGCTCCCCTGGCTATATCTGTTCACACCCACAGATTAATACAGCAGCAGTGACCGCCAGGCTTTACCTCTTCCTTTGTTGGGTCTAACCGACACTCCCTTTGTTGTGTGTCTAACTGGCACTCCCGCTGCAACCACCAAATATCCTCTGTGATGTCTGCCTTCCTCTCAGTCTCAGTTTTGCTGCACATTGCATAAAGTCGACTTGCTGATGACTACGAGGAAGGCAGAGGCCACCTAGTGGCTGCAGTTGGAGTACTGGAGAGATGGTGGAATGGAAGAGGTAAGCCCTGTCTCTGCCGCCACGCTGATCTGTGGGTCTGAACAGACACAGCCAGGAGAGGCACGGGAGGGGGGCTCTGGGGGAGAGGAGGAAGAAGTCCAGGGGCAGCTACCCCGAGTTACACCACTACATACACTACACAACTTTGTTTTCAATGTTACGATCAACATCGGCGAGAACCAAAATTACGGTTCTGTATTTCAATCATGATTGCAAACCTAAAAATCCATTACAATTCTTGCCCAATTCGATATTTTTGTCTAATTTAGCAAAACCATTGAATAGTGCATGGCTACCTTTAGGGGATTCCACACAGATACAATGAAGGAGTTTGCCACACTTTTACCATGTTGCCTCCATTTGTATTCATGCCCCGTTAGAGATACTGAATGAATGTGTACAATGTATATAAATTGGCCTCCTACACTTTACCAGTGAGGTAACCAAACATGTCTCTGATTTGTAACAACTATAGAAATGTAAGTAAGGTAGTCATTTGTAATGTATTTGTCGGGTACTAGCGTATATTGGTTGCCGTGGTTAACATCTTCACCTGGTTAGCAGGGCTGTGGAGTCGGTCCAAAAATCCACCGACTCCGACTCCTCAGTTTAGGATTCCACCGACTCCTCGACTCCGACTCCTCTAATTTGCATATTACAATTTTGTTGATTAAAAGTATGTAACATGAAATTCGTCTCTTAACTGCCAACGCTTAGGAATTTTACAAGACAACTGAAGTGAGAAGGATGTGGAGGCTGCCATATTTATTCCCTTTAGACTAAAACTAGTCCTTGGTAAGAGTACTTGTAATAGGTACAGACCGGAACAAAGAACATCTATCAGGCCCTAGGCAATGTAAGTGTGGGTACATGTAAGAATGATGTGCAGGTACTCTGCAGGGGAATGAGGAGATTCTTCCTCTATTACACATTCTTCATGCACAATCTGAACAAGGTTTATGGGTGACAGACAACACCTCTGTGTTCAATGTGCACAGCATTCTCAGTGGATTCCCTGCAGCTCTGTGGGGAGTGCATATGTAGAGTATAGTACTACTGTGTAACAAAGTAAACTTGAGACAGATGAAATTACAGTTTTATACATACCTGGGGCTTCCTCCAGCCGCCTTCAGGATAATCAGTCCCTCGTCCTCCTCCACCACCTGGATCTTCTGCTATGAGTCCAGGTACTTGAGCTAGTCGGGCGTACTGCGCATGCACACACTCCGGCGCCGGGAGCGTACTACACCTGCACAGCACTATTGCGCAGGTGCAGAATGTTCCTGGCTGTGGGAGCGGCATGCGGACGGACAGCGCTGACTGGCTGAATTACCAGGACTCATAGCAGAAGATCCGGGTGGTGGAGGAGGACAGCGAGGGACTGATTAGCCTGAAGGGGACTGGAGGAAGCCCCAGGTATGTATAAAACTTTACTTTTCATCCGTCTCAGGTACCCTTTAATTTGTAGTCACCAAACCAAATTTTAACAACATATCAAATTATTTGATTTCATCAGAAAAGGGAGTGCATACATTTGCATAAATCAGCATCAGTGCAAAATTATTTCCATCTCATTGACCATCTTTATTAGTGACACAGCTACACATCAGGCTTTATTCTTACAGCATAGATGTTATTTAGTATATATGAGATTCCTGTGTACACATCATATATACAGTCACAATCAGATATGTATATCTGACCTTAAAAATACGGGGACTGCTTTATTGAAGCAGCACAAGTAACTAATTTTGATTGGTTTATTTCATTTTTGTGGACTAAGCACAGCTATTACTGTATATATACATTATTTTCAATGACTATTATCTGAGAAATAGAACATTTTATCATATTTTCTATTTTAATTACAGTTACAAATTCATTAGGAGTCGGAGTCGGTGCATTTTTTCCCGACTCCGACTCCAACTCCAGGCACCCAAAATTGCCCGACTCCACGACTCCGACTCCACGACTCCGACTCCGACTCCACAGCCCTGCTGGTTAGACAGTTATACAAATGACCTCAATAATGCATATAGCAGCTGTCGCAGCCAAGTAGGTTTAGTTACTTGTGCCTCTATAGCCATAAGACGGTGTCTATTTCTACACTGTAAAAAGGGGAGCTGTGATTATGTTTATTTATGGCATATTATGTAGGGCTTTACAGAGTACATAGAGCCATGTGCATCTAATAGCACTCGTGCATTGCCACTAAGAGATATCTGGTTTGATTCCCAGTATGGGCAATGTCCTATGCAGTTTGCATATTCTCCCTGTGTTTGTCTGGGCCTCCTCAGGATACTCTGGTTCCCTCATACACAGCAGATACTTTCTCACAGGTAAATTGTCTTCCCCAAAAACTGATCCTAGTCTACATAAGCCACATTGGCTTTGATTTTGAATAGTATCCCCTCTGAAGGACAGTAGTTGGTGTGGTAGGGTCATTATACCATGTACAGTGCTGCAGAACAAAAAAATGGTTTTGTCCAATGCCTTTGTCAAATCTCTCATCCATCCTTTTACACATTTCTAATAGGATAAACTTGATATGGGGGCACTGTTGAAATCCACATGCAACACATTCCTGAAGACTCTGGAGGAGTGTATGCAGATTGCAAACAGCACTTTCACATCTCCCCTGGTATATGCCACGCCTCCAGGATCACCTCACCTCTCCATCCTCCGTCCTAACAAGGTACAAAGTATGCAAGGGACAGGCAGGCCTGTATAAATGATGTGCACTCAGGAAGTCTGCAGGGAGTGTGATACCAGGAAGTATTTCCCAAAGGCAGGAATTGTATGCTTGTGTATCTCAGCATCTCTTCTCGTGTAATATAAGCAAAGATGTTCAAATAGGTTTTAGTTTAAGAGATGCACTCAAATAGTTTTTTCTTTGTCTGTTATTGTCTAGAGGGATCTTAAAAGGAGCCTGAAGTGAGAGTAATATGAAGGCTGCCATCTCCATACCCTTATAAACAATGCCAGTTGCCTGGCTGTCATGCTGAGCTGTTGGCTTTAGTTGTTTTTGAGTCACACACCTGAGACAATCATGCAGTCAGTGAAGTCAGACCAGGGTAAAGTGTGTGGTCTGCATGGTCATTCTAGGTCCAGGGCTTAAATTCTTAGAGGCAGAGCAAAGAAAGTCAGGCAACTGGCATGGTTTATTAGAGAATTGCTCTCAATGTAGGTTTCCTCCCGTCAGACAGACTGATGGGAGGAAAAAAGCTATCCACACGCATTTTCGTTTTACTCGGTATGCATGAAATTTAATCACGCAAGCTCAGTACTGATGCGCTTGTCCACGGGTGTAAGCACGGCTGGAAGAAACCTATACAACTCGCTATGAGTCAAATAGGTAAGCAGGGTCCTTACACTGGATAGGTGGGCTGCAGGAGGGTCCAGGAATCCTCTAGACCACAAGTATCGAACTCCAGTCCTTGAGGGCCATATCCATGTAAATGCTTAGAATGAACTGAGAGATGTGTTCTACTTGATGAACCACACCTCTCCTGATTCTACCCCATCATTTGAGCTGTGCCAAAAATGTGGGAGGGCCTCGGCCCTTGAGGACTGGAGTTCAACATTGTTACTCTAGACCAGTGTTTCCCAACCCTGTCCTCCAGGCCCACCAACACTGCATGTTTTGTGCAAATCCACAGAGGTAGTTAATCAGCTCTGCTGCAGCACTAATTACCCCACCTATGCATAGTTACATAGTTACATAGTTATTTTGGTTGAAAAAAGACATACGTCCATCGAGTTCAACCAGTATAAAGTACAACACCAGCCTGCTCCCTCACATATCCCTGTTGATCCAGAGGAAGGCGAAAAAACCCTTACAAGGCATGGTCCAATTAGCCCCTAAAGGGAAAAATTCCTTCCCGACTCCAGATGGCAATCAGATAAAATCCCTGGATCAACATCATTAGGCATTACCTAGCAATTGTAGCCATGGATGTCTTTCAACGCAAGGAAAGCATCTAAGCCCCCTTTAAATGCAGGTATAGAGTTTGCCATAACGACTTCCTGTGGCAATGCATTCCACATCTTAATCACTCTAACTGTAAAGAACCCTTTCCTAAATAAATGGCTAAAACGTTTTTCCTCCATGCGCAGATCATGTCCTCTAGTCCTTTGAGAAGGCCTAGGGACAAAAAGCTCATCCACCAAGGTATTATATTGCCCTCTGATGTATTTATACATGTTAATTAGATCCCTCTAAGGCGTCTTTTCTCTAGACTAAATAAACCCAGTTTATCTAACTTTTCTCGATCAGTGAGACCTTCCATCCCACGCATCAATTTTGTTGCTCGTCTCTGCACCTGCTCTAAAACTGCAATATCTTTTTTTGTAATGTGGTGCCCAGAACTAAATTCCATATTCCAGATGTGGCCTTACTAGAGAGTTAAACAGGGGCAATATTATGCTAGCATCTCGAGTTTTTATTTCCCTTTTAATGCATCCCAAAATTTTGTTCGCTTTAGCTGCAGCTGCTTGGCATTGAGTACGATTATTTAACTTGTTGTCAATGAGTACTCCTAAGTCCTTCTCCAAGTTTGATGTCCCCAACTGTATCCCATTTATTTTGTATGGTGCTAGACCATTAGTACGTCCAAAATGCATGACCTTACATTTGTCAACATTGAATTTCATCTGCCATGTATGTGCCCATATAGCCATCCTATCCAGATCCTGTTGCAATATGACACTATCTTCCTGAGAGTTGATGATTCTGCACAATTTTGTATCATCTGCAAAAATAGCAACATTGCTCACTACTGCATCTACTAGGTCATTAATAAATAAATTAAAGAGCACTGGACCCAGAACAGACCCCTGTGGGACCCCACTGCTAACAGTCTCCCATTTTGAGTACGATCCATTGACCACAACTCTTTGTTTTCTGTCCATTAGCCATTTCCTTATCCATGAACACAGACTCTTCCCCAGTCCTTGCATCCTCAACTTTTGCACCAGACTTTTGTGGGGAACAGTGTCGAAGGCCTTTGCAAAGTCCAAGTATATCACATCTACAGCATTCCCAATATCCATATTAGCATTCACTACCTCATAAAAGCTGAGCATGTTAGTCAAACAGGACCTGTCTTTAGTAAACCCATGTTGATGCTGAGAAATAAGATTATTTTCTACTATGAAGTCATGTATAGTATCTCTTAGTTACCCCTCAAATAGTTTGCATACAACTGATGTTAAACTTACAGGTCTATAATTTCCTGGATCAGATTTTTTGCTCTTCTTAAATAATGGGAAAACGTGGGCTGTACGCCAATCCACTGGGACTCTGCCAGTTGCAAGAGAGTCACAAAAGATAAGATAAAGGGGTTTATCTATAACTGAACTTAATTCCCTTAGGACCCGAGGATGCATGCCATCTGGGCCAGGTGCCTTGTCTATTTTTAATTTATTTAGTCTTGCCTTCACTTCTTCCTGCGTTATTTAATATTACAGTTAGAAGATTGAGACTCTTCCGCCTCTGTAGTTTGCAACAGTGCTGTTTCTTTTGTGAAGACAGAAGCAAAGAAAGCATTTAATAACTCTGCCTTACCTTGGTCATCCACCATTGAGTTCCCATCCTCATCCTTTAGGAGTCCTATACAGTCAACCTTTCTTTTTTTAGAGTTAATGTACTTGTAAAACTTTTTTGGGTTAGATTTGATATCCTTAGCGATTTTGTTTTTCAGCTTCAATCTTTGCCTGCCTAATTTCTTTTTTACAATTTTTATTGCACTCCTTATAATTGCTTAGTGCAGCCTCGGTCCCCTCCTGTTTTAAGACCTTATAGGCATTCTTTTTCCTCTTCATTTTATCTTTAACCTTTCTAATCATCCATAGAGGCCTTTTTTTATTCCTAGACATTTTGTTTCCATATGGGATATACATACTACAGTATTAATTGAGTATAAGTTTAAAAGCTTGCCATTTCCCTTCAGTGTCTTCCCCTTGTAGTACATTATCCCAGTTCACCAAACTTAGTGCCTGCCTAATTTGAGTGAACTTTGCTTTTCTAAAATTCATAGTTTTAGTGGTCTCGCTGCCCCGTGGCCTATCAGTCACCAGATCAAACGTTATCATGTTGTGATCACTATTTCCCAAATGTTCTTGAACCTGCACATTTGATACATTATCTGGTCTATTAGAAATAATCAGATCCAGTAACGCATTCCCCCTAGTTGGTTCAGTTACCATTTGAGTCAAGTAATTGTCCTGTAGTGCTGCCAGAAATCTGCTGCTTTTACCAGAATGGGTAGCCTCAATACTCCAGTCAATGTCTGGAAAGTTGAAGTCGCCCATAATTATGACCTCATTTTTACCTGCAGCTTTTTCAATCTGCTGTAGTAATCGCAGTTCTGCAGCTTCATTAATAAGAGGTGGCCTGTAGCATACCCCAATAAGCAATTGGCAACTTTTATTTCCACCATGAATATTTACCCAAATATTTTCTGCAAAACTTGTACTGTTGGTGAGCCTTGAGGACAGGGTTGGGGAACTCTACTCTAGACCATCCAGACACTCTCCACTACAGAAGTAAATATGTGACTTTTTTCTTTAGTTTAGTTTAATACAGAAGTCTATACAACATATCCTACCTAATAATAGGCAAGTGTCTCTGCGTCCCATGTAGGTGGAATGACACGCGTAGAGGAGGACTGGTGCACGCGGCTAATTAAAGAGAGAGAGCAGTGTGTGTGGGGGGGGGGGCGGGTTTCGATCACAGCCAAGCACCCGGTTTTAACCTCTTGAGGACTGCAGTGTTAAACCCCCATAAAGACCAGGCATTTTTTACTGAAATGGCCACTGCAGCTTTAAGGCCAGGCTGCAGGACCGCACAACACAGCACACGAGTGATTTCACCCCCTCCCCCTTTTCCCCCCACCAACAGAGCTTCAGCCTATGAGAGCTGATCGCTCTCTTGATCCCCAGGGAGACAGCCGTGTCACAGGCTGATGTAGCAAACCACTGCATGTTCCCAAATCACTGTTTACAATCAACTTGTTGACTCAGCCTTCTTTATTTTTTAGGTACGACGATCTACAGTCTCTTGTCAAAACTCTGCACAAAGGTAGGTAAACATGAGGCACCCTTTTACAAATGTAAAGCAACTTTATGATTTATGAGCTATTTGTAAATGTATACCTTTTCATGATGACACGGCTGCACATTTTAGTTGGAACTTTATGGATGTTTGTATGTACCAAACCAACTGCATGTGATTCCTGATGCTATGTAATTGACTTCAGGAATCTGCAGGTTCTAAAAACACGGTTGTTTAAATCATGCTGCTCGTAATTTGCATTTAACTTCAGTGATACAAACTAAGTTGAAATTGTAGTCTTGCATCTGTGATTGTGTTCTGTTTATAAGCAGATGGCTAATGGAGGAGAAGTCAAGGAGGGGCAAAGCAATGTGCAGTTTTCCTGCATTAGTGAGAGGAGCAAGACATAAAGTTTAGTTTGAACCACAATTTAAAGAAGACCTCCACATTACATTAGTAGATATCTGAAGTGACATGAGATAAACATATAATTCCAAGCATAGAACTAGGCAAAAATCCATTTTATTTATTTCTGTAAGAATTATGAATCTAGTTAATTATACTTTTTTGCAGTAGTACTTCAATGAGACTTTTACGTAACTCTCAGTGATAACTAATTATACCCATAATCCTCTTGCACTGCAAAGAAATACTTCCAAGTTCAGGGAATAGATAAAAAGGGCACTAGTTCAAGATAGGAGCTGTAGACATTAAAACCTGTCATCATTCACCTGGCATAATAAAAATGGTAAACATTCATTTTTAGCTCTTGATACGGTACATAACCAAACATATTGCCCGGAATAAATTTCACTGCGATCAACAAATTCAGTACGGTGCAGGTCTGTGCATGAATCTGACTGAACCCTCTAAGAAGATGGCAGCCATTAGTGTTGACAGTCTGTACTGCTTGGAAATGGCCAATAATGTCTGGGCTCCTGACCAGCTCCCTTCTGACCTCAGATAAATAGGGGTTTGCTACAGAGGTGAAAGCAAGCCCTGAACCCTATTGCTTTCATTGGGCCAAAGCCTCATACACCCGTACAAGGCGTGTCACCTGGCAGGGATTGGAACTTGAGCCCTCAGGTAACAGTCTGGGGCCGAGGCTTTACAGACACATCACCTTGTAGGCTAGCAATACAGAAATCTATTCCAGGCTTACATACCTCTAGAATAAGTAGGAGCAGGACCTCAAGGATTCCATCCAAAATCCTCGAGGGTCTGCACACTACAATTTCATTTTAACATCCACTTATTCTTACTTGAGCTTATGGTGATTTGCCTTCTTAAAAGGAATTTGCGATAATTCAGCTTTAAATGAACAACTGTGGTTACCCACAATGCACCACTATGGCATATGCAAATTATCTCTTTATTCCCCTGAAGCCCGGCTTACACCCAGAACCACTGGTGTATAGCAAACCTATAGCTTATACATTTTACAGAGCCGCATCAACCCAACATGAGTAAAGACAACCCTGACTGAGATTTGACAAGAATTGTATTCCTTGGGGATGTGGAGACCTACTGAATGCTCGTACACACGGGGACAAAAACCAAAATGAACAATAAATGATAGATCAGGCAGATGTCATTTGAAAAATCTGGACACAAACGACCGCTAAAACGACCAATCCATGACAATGCTCTGGCATTTTAAATGACCGTCCTGACAGATCACATCAGCAAATAATTGTTTATAATCAGGAGAGTGTACAACGTATGGACATGTTATTAAACGATGTGTCCACAATGTTTATGGCACCTCTTCATCTTTAACGGTTCAATCGTTTTTACCATATTGTCCATCAGCCTTTTAAAGACACACCATGACGGTCACATCACGTGAATATCTTCATGGATGGATCGTGGAATGATTGTTCATTGGTCGATTCAACATGATCTATCTTTTAGTGTGTATGTAGCTTAAATCTCAATATATGTTGTCCTCTCTTCTAGGAAGATGGAGGTAAACAATAACCTTGAGAACACCACTTTAAAAGAGGGGACCAATCATCACAACCATTCTCTAGCTGAGCACACCCGTGTGTTGGGTCTAGAAATGCCAGAATCCATCCCAGTGGCTTCTCAGGATCGGGAAAACCACGAGGACAGTGGAGGTAGGCTATCTATACATTTCTATCAGGAAACTTCTAATTATATTTCTATGTTTTAGTAATAAGTCAGTGGCCTCAATTCACTAAGCTTATCTCCTGTCTTTAATAAAGTTTCTAGAGTTATCACCATGGTGATAAGGCATGTAGTATTCAGGAAACCTTTTACCTCGGGCAAACCTAAAGTTAACTCTTTTGTCTTTAAGTTAAGGTGAGATCTCTAAAGTGAACTCTTCAATCCTTAAAATAACTCCAGAATTCTGAAAATAACTACAGAGGAGGTAAGTTAAGGAATGGAGAGATAAGATAACTCTCTCACTGTGTGGTGGCAAGTTTTCTCTTGCCTTATTATCTCCAGCATGATCTTAGTGAATTGAGGCTCCTGTCCTAATATATTTTCTGCATCTCTGAGCCAGAGTGAAACAGAAGTTTGCATTCTAAAAACAGAAGGTATTTGCGATTATTCAGGTTGCAGTGAGCTCTGAGGTGTCCCACAATGCATCGCTGCTGAATGTGCAAATCATCTCTTTGTTGTCTCTGATAACTAAACGCACCTCCAGAACCGCTGGAATGCATTGATGTGTCAGCTTGTCAAAGAAAACTGGTAACAAAACCCTCTGGGGGATACTAACCTCGGGAGGGTGAAGCCTCTGGATTCTAATGAGGCTTTCCCTGTTCTCCTCCATCCCGACAATCCAGTGCTGCGGACACCCCTCCCCCCCCCCCCCCCCCAAACAGCGGCAAGATAAATATCTAACAACTGCGATCCAGCGCAGTAGCGGCTAAGGCGGAAATAGCCAAGCCCGGTCATATCCACGCTAGAGGCGCAAGTCCTTTTGCGTCTGCACAGTATAACAGTATAGCAAATCTATCGGGCTCGGCTATTTCCTCCTTAGCCTGAATGAAGAGCCGCTACTGCGCCTGTGCTGGATTGCAGGAAGTGAATATTGCTGCGCCTGCGCAGTGTTTGTCAGGCTTTGTCAAGGAAGCTTTGGGGGAGCCAGCGCTGCATTCCCCCAGGCTACAGAGGATGGATAAGCCTCATTGGGACCCTGAGGCTTCCCCCTCCCGAGGTAAGTGTCTCCCAGAGGGAGATTTTTTTTTTTGTTACAGGTTCTCTTTAATATTACAGAGCCAAACTAATCCAACATGCATACTGACTGTTTCGCATTGGTTGATCCTGAATCACTCCAACCTGAATAATCACAAATACCTTCTGTTTTAAGAAGGCCCACTTCTGTTTTGCACACCATTTTAGTAAGGAGGCTTTTGGGGCTCCTTCAGCCCCTTACACACTCCTAGGAGTTTTTGCTCACCATGAGCTTGCTGGGCAATCTGGAACACACAGATCAGCTGTTTTGCCTCCACTCATTAGCTGCACTTTTAATGCAGATGTGTGGCTCATACACTACTGAACACATTACATGAGTATGACAGCCAGACAGTTGCTGCTGTTAAAGGTAATGAAATGGCAGCTTTTATAATCTTCTCACCAGGTTTCAGCACATTCACTGTTATCATTTGAAATGTGGATGTTCTCTACATTATAAAAAACATTCCCCTCATGATTACTGCAGCTTTATATAGCTGAATGCCGATTGCAGTACTGGAAACACTTGTTAGGCGTGTCCCTTTCACCTGGGTACTGCTCTTTTTTCACGGTTGTTAAGTGCTTTAAGCCTTGCTGTGTAAATATGCTTTATAGGCTTCTAGAGCTGAGTGCTTAGTGATGGTGTCTCTACATATCCCCTCCCCATCCTTCTAGAAATGCACTTTTGTGTAGACACAGTGAGACAAGTTTATCAAAAGAAGTGCAAGAAAAACAGTTGCAAATATGGAGAAGTTGCTCATAGTGACCAATTAGAATCCTTGATCTATACATCTGTTCCGCTTCTGCATTAGTTTGCACTAGTCTTGATAAATCTTTCCGATGACTGTATCTTGGGAGCACAATGGGGAAAAGAGGCGCACAGGAAGGAAAAAATACATTAAAATCCTTTTGGAGACATTCAAATCCTATTTTGGATACCGGCACTTTAATGTGGCCTGATGAAGTTAGTTGTGTATGCTCACGAAACACGTTGCCTTAGCTTTACATTTTCACTTAGCTTTACATTTTCACTTAGCTTTATACCCATGTCATCCTTGAGGTAAGCCACCTCTTATTTTTTCTTTTGAATGTATTGTATCCTTCCTGGATGTATCTTTCCACCATTGTGTTCATTACCTTCAGAGGATGGCGTCCTGCCAGCTGCTTATAGCTGACAGGTTTCAGCCTGGCTTTTGTCAAGATAGCGACTGAAGTACCGGGGTTGAACCCTGTACCCAGGGGGGGGTTTAGTCTGCTAAACGTACGTACGTACATACATTAGTTGGTTGCTTTGTATAGTAAACTTATCTGACGAGTACCCCCTTTTACTGCACTTATCCTCTACCTTTTAATTTTCAAGGTATTGATTCCTATCCCTCAAGTCATGTATCATGGGATGCTCACTTTTAATGCATTTTTAGGTGGTGTAAATATTCTGTTTAGAGATGGAATGAACAGTTCACCTGCCCCTGTGACGAAGTGTTAATTGCTTGCAGCTACATCCGGGTCGGTGAGGTATTTACGTAATGTGCAGGCACTGTGCAGTGCGCGACCTTGATCGTGGTCGTAACTATATATATATATATATTATACATACATATATACATATACTATATATATATATATATATATATATATATATATATATATATATATATATATATATATATATATATACTAACTATATATATATTTATTTATTATTATTGTACATTTTTACTGCTGGCAGGTGATGCCTGTGAAAAGAGATGATGCATTTTTGGCAGTTAGAAACAGCTGTTATTTCCCACAGTGTGATGTCAGCACCCTGGTGCTGACATCACACTTTTGGAGGGGTTTAACAACAATATCAGTCATACAGCGCCCCCTGATAATCCATTTGAGAAAAGTAAAAGATTTTCCATGGGAAAGGAGGTATCAGCTACTGATTGGGATGAAGTTATTTCCTTGGTTATGGTTTGTCTTTTAAAACCTCGCCAACCCGGAAGTAGCCGCAGGCAACAAACAATTTGTCAGAGGGGCAGGCGAACAGTTTGTTCCATCTCTAATTCAGTTTTTAAATACAGTTTGGCCAGTAACTTCTTTTTTTTATCCCTTACCCCTTGTCACCCCACTACTCCAGTGGGAAGCTTGTGTTTCCTTTCTGCTTCAGCCTCATTTTGCAGTTGTGTGGACACTACCTGTATCCCTCGGGCCTGCCTCCCTCTTGTAGGGACATGGGAGATGGACTGACAAGACAGAACCTGTCCTCTCTCACAGCCCTGCACAGTGTACCTTGCAATGCACATCAGAACCACCCACATAGGCACATTGCCCATAGGAATCATTTATATTTCTCATTTCATTTGCAAATCAGCACTGCAAATTTACAGAAGTAGAACAAAAGATTTAGGAGACCCGGTAGCCATTCATCCATACAGGGAAGCTAAATTAGGGGAGCAGACTTCCTGTGCCAACCAGAGATTTAAAATCTCAATTATAAATCCCGCAGGCCACACACACAAAAATGGCCATCGATGAACTACCGTAATTATTACTTATTCTTTTCACCACATTACTTACATACTCTATTTATATTCACTTATCCACATGATTGCTGTTACATAGTTGCATAGTTACATAGTTATTTTGGTTGAAAAAAGACATACTTCCATCGAGTTCAACCAGTATAAAGTACAACACCAGCCTGCTCCCTCACATATCCCTGTTGATCCAGAGGAAGGCGAAAAAACCCTTACAAGGCATGGTCCAATTAGCCCCTAAAGGGAAAAATTCCTTCCCGACTCCAGATGGCAATCAGATAAAATCCCTGGATCAACATCATTAGGCATTACCTAGTAATTGTAGCCATGGATGTCTTTCAACGCAAGGAAAGCATCTAAGCCCCCTTTAAATGCAGGTATAGAGTTTGCCATAGCGACTTCCTGTGGCAATGCATTCCACATCTTAATCACTCTTACTGTAAAGAACCCTTTCCTAAATAAATGGCTAAAACATTTTTCCTCCATGCGCAGATCATGTCCTCTAGTCCTTTGAGAAGGCATAGGGACAAAAAGCTCATCCGCCAAGGTATTATATTGCCCTCTGATGTATTTATACATGTTAATTAGATCCCCTCTAAGGCGTCTTTTCTCTAGACTAAATAAACCCAGTTTATCTAACCTTTCTCGATAAGTGAGACCTTCCATCCCACGCATCAATTTTGTTGCTCGTCTCTGCACCTGCTCTAAAACTGCAATATCTTTTTTGTAATGTGGTGCCCAGAACTGAATTCCATATTCCAGATGTGGCCTTACTAGAGAGTTAAACAGGGGCAATATTATGCTAGCATCTCGAGTTTTTATTTCCCTTTTAATGCATCCCAAAATTTTGTTAGCTTTAGCTGCAGCTGCTTGGCATTGAGTACGATTATTTAACTTGTTGTCAATGAGTACTCCTAAGTCCTTCTCCAAGTTTGATGTCCCCAACTGTATCCCATTTATTTTGTATGGTGCTAGACCATTAGTACGTCCAAAATGCATGACCTTACATTTGTCAACATTGAATTTCATCTGCCATGTATGTGCCCATATAGCCATCCTATCCAGATCCTGTTGCAATATGACACTATCTTCCTGAGAGTTAATGATTCTGCACAATGTTGTATCATCTGCAAAAATAGCAACATTGCTCACTACTGCATCTACTAGGTCATTAATAAATAAATTGAAGAGCACTGGACCCAGAACAGACCCCTGTGGGACCCCACTGCTAACAGTCTCCCATTTTGAGTATGATCCATTGACCACAACTCTTTGTTTTCTGTCCATTAGCCAGTTCCCTATCCATGAACACAGACTCTTCCCCAGTCCTTGCATCCTCAACTTTTGCACCAGACTTTTGTGGGGAACAGTGTCGAAGGCCTTTGCAAAGTCCAAGTATATCACATCTACAGCATTCCCAATATCCATATTAGCATTTACTACCTCATAAAAGCTGAGCATGTTAGTCAAACAGGACCTGTCTTTAGTAAACCCATGTTGATGCTGAGAAATAAGATTATTTTCTACTATGAAGTCATGTATAGTATCTCTTAGTAACCCCTCAAATAGTTTGCATACAACTGATGTTAAACTTACAGGTCTATAATTTCCTGGATCAGATTTTTTGCCCTTCTTAAATAATGGGAAAACGTGGGCTGTACGCCAATCCACTGGGACTCTGCCAGTTGCAAGAGAGTCACAAAAGATAAGATAAAGGGGTTTATCTATAACTGAACTTAATTCCCTTAGGACCCGAGGATGCATGCCATCCGGGCCAGGTGCCTTGTCTATTTTTAATTTATTTAGTCTTGCCTTCACTTCTTCCTGCGTTAAGTATTTAATATTACAGTTAGAAGATTGAGACTCTTCCGCCTCTGTAGTTTGCAACAGTGCTGTTTCTTTTGTGAAGACAGAAGCAAAGAAAGCATTTAATAACTCTGCCTTACCTTGGTCATCCACCATTGAGTTCCCATCCTCATCCTTTAGGAGTCCTATACAGTCAACCTTTCTTTTTTTAGAGTTAATGTACTTGTAAAACTTTTTTGGGTTAGATTTGATATCCTTAGCGATTTGTTTTTCAGCTTCAATCTTTGCCTGCCTAATTTCTTTTTTACAATTTTTATTGCACTCCTTATAATTGCTTAGTGCAGCCTCTGTCCCCTCCTGTTTTAAGACCTTATAGGCATTCTTTTTCCTCTTCATTTTATCTTTAACCTTTCTATTCATCCATAGAGGCCTTTTTTTATTCCTAGACATGTTGTTTCCATATGGGATATACATACTACAGTATTGATTGAGTATAAGTTTAAAAGCTTGCCATTTTCCTTCAGTGTCTTCCCCTTGTAGTACATTATCCCAGTTCACCAAACTTAGTGCCTGCCTAATTTGAGTGAACTTTGCTTTTCTAAAGTTCATAGTTTTAGTGGTCCCGCTGCCCCGTGGCCTATCAGTCACCAGCTCAAACGTTATCATGTTGTGATCACTATTTCCCAAATGTTCTTGAACCTGCACATTTGATACATTATCTGGTCTATTAGAAATGATCAGATCCAGTAACGCATTCCCCCTAGTTGGTTCAGTTACCATTTGAGTCAAGTAATTGTCCTGTAGTGCTGCCAGAAATCTGCTGCTTTTACCAGAATGGGTAGCCTCAATACTCCAGTCAATGTCTGGAAAGTTGAAGTCGCCCATAATTATGACCTCATTTTTACCTGCAGCTTTTTCAATCTGCTGTAGTAATCGCAGTTCTGCAGCTTCATTAATAAGAGGTGGCCTGTAGCATACCCCAATAAGCAATTGGCAACTTTTATTTCCACCATGAATATTTACCCAAACGGACTCCACATCTTCGCAATCTTCCTCCATCTCATCGTTGAGGACAGCTGTAAGAGAATTCTTAACAAAGAGACAAACCCCTCCACCTTTTTTCCCTGTTCTATCCCTCCTAAACACATTGTATCCTTTTAAATTAGCTATCCAGTCATGGCTTTCATCCATCCATGTCTCGGTTATTCCCACAATGTCATAGCCTTGTTCGATTTTGGATTCAGTTGAGCTTCAAGATGTAAATTCATTGTGTAATCATGTTACTGCTGTTCTTTTAGGCACTGATGGCACACCGGATAATGCATCCTCAGACAGCCTGGATGCCTGCGACCCTCCAGATGGAACAGACACACATATGAGCTTACCTGCAGTAACTGGCACATTGCAGCGGGATGAAGGAGGCGGGGCGGTGGATGAAGGAGGAGGGGCGGTGGATGAAGGTGGAGGCAGTATAGATGAACATCTTCCTGAAACATTTTTCAGTACAATGACTCACAGGTATTGCATTCTAATTAAAGGATTACCTTGCAATCAAAGCCAATGCCATGACATGAATCTTGAATGACTTGGTTGCGCCTCCTGCTCTTGTTCTGCTTTGTTACAGTAAAGTAAAAGTAGTTCTAGTTCCCTCTTCCTGGTCTGCCTGGAGGCAAGTGGAAAATTCCTTTGGTATTGTTTTAACAGTTCTTTCCTCCACCTCAACTTTATGCAAGTCAAGTGTTAAATAAAGGGATAATAAAAATAATGCAAATGCAGAGAGCATGCTAATAAGATATAGCATTACTAAACTATAGGACAATGGTAACCGTGCGTATACATTTATGGAAAGCTAATACGTTTCTCTGCGGTAGGTTATAAGCTTGCCTGAATATTACAGAGATTATTGTTCTTCTGTACAATTCGATTGGGCAGATACAGAGAGCAGCAAGTACTTTTAGAGCACTCTCAGTACATGGGGAGAGCATAAAAGCTCAGCTTAGATTGTGTTCAGGTCAGAAATGGAACCTCTAGCATTATAAGGTGGAGGTGCTGTCCACTATGGCACCATAGGAGACCTGTTCACATATAAAGTGGTTTTAAGCCATTTACAGCACTCAGGCACAGAGCGCTCCCGGCCACACGATCAAGGATGCATGCTGCCGGGTCAGTGCCTGAGCCGACCAAGAAAAGCCTCTGTCAGCCTGAGGGGGCTCTTAGGTGAGCGGCCGGCACGGTGTGCATGAACGCACTCGCTGTGTGGGGCCCCCCAAATGCCGCCTCTGAGAGAAGTGTGCACCAGTCTCCCCCACAGATCACAGATGCTGTGAACAGGCTCTTAGAATGATACTTTGAAATTTGTGCTGTAATGTAAAAGTAAGTTGGGATGTAGAGATCTTTATAGATTATAGTTATCAATGTGTACTCCGTTCCTTTATTTTCTGTTGACGGGGCTGATGAAAAAATGCACTACCTCAACCCATCTGTGATTTCATTATGTTGTAAGATTCAGCGGTGTAAAACCGTGCAAAATGGAGAAAACCAAATGTCAGCAATAAATTATCCACAAGAATAGCTGCTGCTTAGCTAGGTCTCCATTTCCCACTGGAATACATGGATAAAAATAGCTGATAAGGATCCACATCATATTTCACCTCTATGGTCAGAAGGCTGCAGCACAGCAGGGATTAAATATACTGTATGTACATTGCCATTATAGTGTAGAGCTAAACATACAAAATCTATGATTGTTCTTTCCCCCCACCCTCATTCCATCTTTAAATCAATTTTATAAAAAAAAAAAATCACAGGTATAACATACAACATTTCTGTACCAACCAGACAGACACGTAGATATCTCATATCAGTGGGAAACCTTACCATACATTTATATTTATCATTAAAAGAAAATCAAGTTTTGACCTTTCATAAAAAGATTAATCAGTTGGGCCAAGGTTGCCATAGCCAATACATAAGCTGGTACTATATTTGTAATGTTTAATTAGAAAGTAACTTTGAATAACTGTTCCTAAAAGACATAGGGCCTGATTCACAAAGCGGTGCTAACCCAGTTAGAGACTTTAGGCGTGATAACCATTGCACCACGCTGGTGAAAAGCCAGTTTAGGCGTGATAAGTTTAGGCATGATAAGTTTAGATAAGTTTAGATCGCGCGCAAAGTCTCGCACGCAAAGCAGCGTCATTAAACTCTATGCGAAGTGCACCAGACTTTGCTAGCGCAAAACTTTTGATCAGCTGTGCACTGCGGTGCTAACCCAGTTGGTGCTTAACCACTTCAGCCTACAGGGTTGATAATTTTTTTTACATCTGAGCAACTTTCACCTCCCATTCATTTGCCAATAACTTTATCACTATTCATCACAATGAATTGATCTATATCTTGTTTTTCCGCCACCAATTAGGCTTTCTGTGGGTGGTACATTTTGCTAAGGGCTCTTTCACATCAGAGCTTGCGTTGGAGAACGCTCAAAGCATACGTTTTGTTGTATGCGTTTTAATGCGTTTTGATATGCGTTGCACTGCAGTGAGTGTGCGTTTTTAATCCGTTTTCAATCCGTTACAGGACATAGAAAAACGCAGGTAATTTTTTTTACTTTTAGTTTTCAACTTTCTACATTGTTCCTCTGTTGCATTCTGGGACTGATTGCCTGCGTTAACGGATTAAAAACGCGCATAGTGTGCGTTTTACATTGACTAACATTGTAACGCATAAAGCTAGCGTTGGCCAAAAAACTGCGCCTGGGTGCAGTGTAACGCAACGCACAAAAAGGCTGCGTTATATGTGAAAGCTAAAATGAAAGTCTATGGACTTTCATTTCACCTTGGGTAACGCAAACTTTATCCTTTGCGTTGAAACGCAGAAAATCTGCCCTAATGTGAAAGAGCCCTAAGAGCCACTTTACTGTAAATGCATTTTAACAGGAAGAATAAGAAAAAAATTCATTATTTCTCAGTTTTCAGCCATTATAGTTTTAAAATAATACATGCCTCCATAATTAAAACTCACATATTGTATTTGCCTATATGTCCCGGGTATTACACCGTTAAAATTATGTCCCTATCACAATGTATGGCGACAATATTTTATTTGGAAATAAAGGTGCATTTTTTCAATTTGCGTCCATCACTATTTAGAAGCCCATAATTTAATAAATCATATTGATATACTCCTTTGACATGAATATTTAAAAAGTTTAGACCCTTGGGTAACTATTTATGTTTGTTTGTTTTTTTTATTATTATTGTAATTTTGTATTTTATTTTTTATGAAAACTTGTATGTGGGTATTTTTTGGTGTGGGAGGTAAACAGGGAATTTTACATGTGTAAAAATGTATTCATTCAATGTAAAGTGATTTTTTGGTGTAGTTTGCAATTTGGCCAAAAGATGGCCACAGTCAAAGTCCTGGGAGCGATCGATCTCGCTCCCAGGAAGAAGATAGAAGCAGGGGAACTTTTTGATCTCAGAAAAGCCGCAGCGTCTAAAGAGACGCTGTCTGCTTTTCTCCGGGGGGGGGGGGGGGGGGGGGTCCGAGGGATTTACAATCCCTTTCATTGATCGCTGGGCTAACGGCCCCAGCGGGAGCGCGCACGGGGGGGGGGGGGGGGGGGGGGGACGGTAGCACGCGTGCGCGCAGCCTAACTGAACGAAAATTTTCGGCCAGTTAGGCTGAAGTGGTTAAACTTATCACGCCTAAACTTGTCACGCCTAAACTTATCACACCTAAACTTATCACACCTAAACTTATCACGCCTAATTTTATCATGCCGAAACTGAGTTTAGGCATGATAAAGGGCTTTTCACCAGCGTGCTAACTGTTAGCACCGCTTTGTGAATCAGGCCCATAGGGTCCAATTCACTTTTTCTCCTAAGAAATAATTTTTCATCTTCTGTTTAAAATAACTTTCCAGGACACTGCAGTTGGAATTCTCCATCCTCCATTTTGAAAATGGCCATTACCCCATAACCGCTTCCTGGTCAGCACACTGTTAAACTGTATCATCACCCGCTTGAGCCATAGGGAAACATGGACATTACCTGGCACATCAGTTGTCCTCTCAGCTATAATTAACAGCAACTGATATATATATATAACTGACAGCAACTGTTATATTTCTGTTGTGACAAAATGTTGTCAAAACTGGAAGGGATTGTTGTCAGAAGAAAATGGTGGGCTTCTGAGAGGAACTGATGGCGAGGTAACTATGCAATGTTTATTTGAAGTTACCACGTGTTTATTTTAAATAATTTTACTCAGTTCAGGTTCCCTTTAAGGCTCCGCTCCCACTAGAGCGGAGGAAGGGACATTTTTTTTGTCCATTCTCCGCTCCACAGTGAACGGTTCCTATTTTATAAATAGGAGCTGTTCATGCTTCTCATCCCGATGCAGTAAGCGGACCACACTTGTATGCAGTCCGCGATAACCCTGGGCACACGGATACATTTCCCCATATAGCATATGGGGAAGCGCATCTGCCCTGGGACTAACGGCTTCCGCTGGCCGCACGTGGTTCACAACAAGTGGGAACACAGCCTTAAGGTGGCCACACATCATACAATTAAAAGATCCAATTTTTTGCCAATTCGATAATTACGATTATTAGGATTTGCCTTTTTTCGATTTTTTTTTTTTTTTTTTTTTTTTTTTTTTTTGAGATTGGATATTTTGGAAATTTCAGACAGACTTTATCAACAATTGTATGGTGTATGATGGACTGTCAATTACTTGATGTACAGTTCCAATCAATTTTTTTCTGAGCTTTCAATTATTTTATTCACGATTGGGGAAAAATTGAACATAGGTGTGGGGTACATTGGTCATATTTTTGAATTGTTACAATCAATCAGAATAATTGATTGCTATTCTTGAATTGAACAGATATTTAAAAATTGTATGGTGTGTGGCCACCTTTAGGGTGTAAACTTGAAGGAATTTAATTGGTCTGTCGTTATCTGAAACCTATTTAAGATGAGGATTTTACACTCCATCCCAGGATGTTTGTTAATTCCAGGGTGTATTTCTACCTTTTTTTTTTTTTGTTTTTTTTTTAAAGGAGTCATTATCACCCAATATGTTGGTGTATGTGGTAGTATGTGGTGAGTTTAGAAGATCGAAATGAACCTAGAAAGAAGTGGTGTATTTTAGCTTGCATTGTATTTTATTTATTTATGGTTGCAATTTAATGCCAGTGACCTTTACTGTGACTCTCTTATGTTTGTTTATAAGGTTTAGTGATCTTGTATATGAAGGTGAAGATGGCATTCCAACAGAGTATTTCCTGGATTCCTGTCATGCAATAGTCCCTGTTCTAGGTATGTGTGTGTTCTTCACCCTGTATTAAAAACTTGTGTCACTGAGTGCTAATGTTGTATTTCAGTTAACTAAGAATTCAGCATAGTGTGGCATTCGCTGAATGCTGAGATCCGGCAATGGTCTTGGCTTACATACTCTTTCAAAAATATATGATGGTGACCAAAGCCTTCAAAACATTTAAAACCTTTTGTGATCACTCTTCCCGGGGCAAATATATTTCTTTTCTGCAGATTTGTAAGCTCCTTTTGGTCATTTGTTGATAACGCTGATGGTGAAGCTAGCCATAGACTTGATACTTTGTATATGATTCACCTACCGTCAGCGGCGGTAGCTGGTAATGAAACCCGACGGAAAACGCCGGCTCGCGGGTGCGTTGGACGAAAAACTGTGCCCGGGTGCGTCTGAACCGCAATGCATCGAAACGCAGCGTCGGGTGTGAAAGGTAAAATGAAAGTCTATGGACTTTCATTTTACCTTGGTTAACGCAAACGTTAGACGTTTGCGTTAACGCACAAAATCGCCGCAAGTGTGAAAGAGCCCTTAGGACCAGTCCCTGGACATTGGAAAGCAATGTGTGAAAAATTCATGCACTGTCTACTGAAACGGGGCCTACTAACTCTGTTCAGGGTGCAAATTTTGGCTGAAGCTACTGTGATGCAGCAATGAGTTGGGTATCTCCATCCTCTGGTGGGCAACATTGACATTAGGTAGTCATCGGCATGGTATTTTGGTTGACTTAGGTCATTCTCTCTTCTGTGGTCTCTAAATTAAAGAAAAATATCATGCAGGCGAAAGACGTGGGAAACATAAGGCTCCAGAGGAAAGTGAAAGCGAGCTTGTATGCCCTCTCAGGCATTTTTTTCTTAGCAGTTATAATGGTTTTCAGATCTGTTAAAGTGGATCTGAGATAAACTTTTACTCATTGCATAATTGTGTTACTTTCATATGGTTTATAGGGCATTCCTCAAGCCAAATACTTTTTTGTTTTGTTTTAATACTCTAATTCCCTATAACCTAAACAAGCCTCGCCCACAGCTTTTTCAGAGTGCCTTGGCACTCAGTCCCATGTAGCAAGGGCTTCTGGGAGCTCAGTCTGGGCAGGAGGAGGAGGTTACTATCCAGAGATTTCAGAGGCAGAGGGGAGGAGGAGAGGGAACTGAATTTGTCACAGGCTGAGGGCTGGAGATGCTATCAGCTTGCCTGTGTGTAATGTGACAAACAGAACATGGCTGCCCTCATTGCATCACAGGAATAAAAAAAATCATAACCTGTTGAAGCTGTTTGCAGCTAGATTTGCTATCTAAACTTTAGATAAGATATATAGCCAAGTTACTTGTTATAGTTTTTCATCACAGATCCGCTTTAAAGCAGAGGGAACATTTTAACTGTAATATCAATTTTGTATGGACTGACCTATTTCTACATATCACCTCCTGACAGCATTCTCTCCAAGCACATCTGTAATTCCAGTGACAGTATTGGATGTTTAGCAGAATCAGTGGCAGCTTTATACTGTAAATGCACTTTTTCACACAGTCTTAAGTTGGCCATTAACGATATGATTTTTCAGACGATCGATTCTCTTATTCAATCCTAATACAGTATTGATCAAATCGATCCATTTATCGGATCAATTCCATTCATCTGGACGAATTGAATAGCAGTGGGCCTGAATGACCAATATTAAGTTCGAATTGGAGAATTGATAATTTGAAGAACCATATTGTTAATGGTCACCTTTACAGATGTCCTTCCCACCATAGTAGCAAGGTTGTGCACTTAGGTGGCTGAACTCTGGCACATATATTCTTTTCATTGGCCTTTTATTGTTTGTGTTATATAAACAGATAAGGAAAGTCTGTACACGCATATAACTAGCAGTTAGTGTATTGTGTGTGTACATTTCAGAGTGATTAGGAAGAGGAAGGCTATGGATGTACTTGTACCTTGTCATGCTTTCTGAAGTTATGTTTCTCTTTTTGCAGATAAGCTTGGTCCAACAGTGTTTGCACCTGTAAAAATGGATTTTGTTGGGAACATAAAGGTAAATGAAATGAAAGGACTTCACTATGACCTGCACATTCATGTCACGTGTCTCAGCACTTTGCTGCTCTAGCCTTATCTTGAAGCAGAGTCAAATAAAGAAGCTGTCCAGCTTATAGTAGGGTCCATGTAGATCCGTGTATCTTTTCCCTTCAGGTATTTCCTTTAAGATTGAGACACTTTTAAAGGTTAAACACCCAGAAGTGTTGTACATTTTTAGTCCTCATCGCCTCCTAATGACATAATGGGAGGGATAATTGTAAAAGCAGGCACGCTGGACTGTTACAGCATAAGGGAGTGCTGTGGATCTCACCTTCCTTAGGCCTGGTTTATCCTAGGCAGCCAGTTCTTAATCCTCCTGTGATTCACCAATCCACACAATAGATAAGGAGGCACTTTATTAGCTCAATAAACTTGCACTTATCACATTTTCAGCAGTAACACAACATGTTTCAGGGTGACCCCCCCCCCTCATCAGATGTACTGTACTTGTACTGGCCAGTCCCCGGGTGCAGCCTCGTGCTGGCCAGTCCCCGGGTGCAGCCTCGTGCTGGCCAGTCCCTGGGTGCAGCCTCGTGCTGGCCAGTCCCTGGGTGCAGCCTCGTGCTGGCCAGTCCCCGTGTGCAGCCTCGTGCTGGCCAGTCCCCGTGTGCTGGCCAGCCCCCGTGTGCAGCCTCGTGCTGGCCAGCCCCCGTGTGCAGCCTCGTGCTGGCCAGCCCCCGTGTGCAGCCTCGTGCTGGCCAGCCCCCGTGTGCAGCCTCGTGCTGGCCAGCCCCCGTGTGCAGCCTCGTGCTGGCCAGCCCCCGTGTGCAGCCTCGTGCTGGCCAGCCCCCGTGTGCAGCCTCGTGCTGGCCAGCCACCGTGTGCAGCCTTGTGCTGGCCAGCCCCCGTGTGCAGCCTCGTGCTGGCCAGCCCCCGTGTGCAGCCTCGTGCTGGCCAGCCCCCGTGTGCAGCCTCGTGCTGGCCAGCCCCCGTGTGCAGCCTCGTGCTGGCCAGCCACCGTGTGCAGCCTCGTGCTGGCCAGCCCCCGTGTGCAGCCTCGTGCTGGCCAGCCCCCGTGTGCAGCCTCGTGCTGGCCAGCCCCCGTGTGCAGCCTCGTGCTGGCCAGCCCCCGTGTGCAGCCTCGTGCTGGCCAGCCCCCGTGTGCAGCCTCGTGCTGGCCAGCCCCCGTGTGCAGCCTCGTGCTGGCCAGTCCCCGTGTGCAGCCTCGTGCTGGCCAGTCCCCGTGTGCAGCCTCGTGCAGGCTAGTCCCCGTGTGCAGCCTCGTGCTGGCTAGTCCCCGTGTGCAGCCTCGTGCTGGCTAGTCCCCGTGTGCAGCCTCGTGCTGGCTAGTCCCCGTGTGCAGCCTCGTGCTGGCTAGTCCCCGTGTGCAGCCTCGTGCTGGCCAGCGCCCGTGTGCAGCCGTGTGCTGTCTAGTCCCCGTGTGCAGCCTTGTGCTGTCTAGTCCCCGTGTGCAGCCTTGTGCTGGCCAGCGCCCGTGTGCAGCCTCGTGCTGGCTAGTCCCCGTGTGCAGCCTCGTGCTGGCTAGTCCCCGTGTGCAGCCTCGTGCTGGCTAGTCCCCGTGTGCAGCCTTGTGCTGGCCAGCGCCTGTGTGCAGCCTTGTGCTGGCTAGTCCCCGTGTACAGCCTTGTACTGACAAGTCACTATGTGAATGCTTTCCTGTCCAGCCTTTTTACTTACTGACTGATCTTTTCATTGTGTAGAAAATAAATCAGAAGTACATAACGAATAAAGAAGAGTTTACAACACTACAAAAGATAGTTCTACATGAGGTCAATATGAATGTGGCACAGGTGCGAAACTCTGCAACTGAGGCCCTCTTGTGGCTAAAAAGGTAACCAGCGCTACTATATTTTACAATATACTGTCCTAATAATTGTCTTAACTGCTGTAATTTGCACTTTCTACATTTTTTTATATGTCCAAAGACAGATATGGGATTCTGGGAGGGGTTATGCTTGCAATCAGCCCCAAGTGCAAATTCCTCCCACTCAGGGGGTGGATCTTCAGTCACACAATCAGTCATATTTTCAATGACAGGTGTGAGAATTTTCCTATTTTTGCATTGATCAGTCAAGACACCCCATTAAGTGACCTGACCTTCATCCAACTGGGAGCTGGCAACTGCAAAGGTAGCTTCTCTGCAGTTTTCAGTGTTGTTTCTCCGTTTAGCCTTAATGGGTCTAAGTTCCTGTTTGTAATATACTGCAATGCACAGTCATGTGAGTCAGTGAAAAGTAGCAAATTCTATCCACTTTATAAACAGTCCTCTTTGTTGTGTATAAATTGCCAGATACTGAATATGTAGCCCATGTTTATCTACCGGTATATATGGCTATGACCCTTTGCATTCCCAAAATTAGTGTTTGAACCTTTTTTTTTTTTTTATTCCAGGGGACTACACTTTTTATTTCAGTTACTTACTGAAATGAAGAACGGTGAAAATAATGTTCAGACCGCATTAAGTAAGTGATGTTTTAAAGTTTATTCCCTATTTTGTTGTATACTTTGTTTTACATTCACCATTTTATTTTATTATAAGGCGGGCGCTTAGATGTATTCTTTTCCTACATAGGCCTCAATTCACGGAGCATTATCAAACGTTTATCAAACATTTTATCAAACGTTTGATAATTTACCTCATGGGTAAAATCTCACTAAGGTGTTATATATTTGTTGAACGTTTTATCGGTAAAACATTCGATAAATATATAACACCTTAGTGAATTCAAAATTAGATTTTACCCATGAGGTCATTTATCAAACGTTTGATAAAGTGTTTGATAAAACTCTGTGAATTGAGGCCTCAGTCTCATTGCAGCCTACAGTTATTTGATCTCAGCCAATGGGGATTGGAGAGTGATGGGCTGGCTGTGCTACTATAGGTCAGACAATAGAGCATGTTCACTAATGATTAGTACACAGGCGTATCTACAGGGGTACAGACATGGTATGTGCCATGGGCGCCTTGTACTGGGGGCACTTCTCCACATCATCCCTGGTGCTCTCCATATAGATTCTACTTTTTATCTGGGGGGACATTCTGCTGCCTCATTGTTATTTGTGGGATGTGTGCAGGCTGATTTATTGCCATACTCCATTTTTGCAGGTCACGTTTTACTGCCAATTCAACTGAAACTACACTTTAACTGATTTGGAGGGTGCACCCCCCTCTTTTCCATGGGGCACAATTTCAGTGTTTGCCATAGGTGCTATTTTCCCTAGATTCATCTGCTAGTAACATTTACCTGCACAGACAGCACACCTACATTTTCCTAGGAGTTAAACAGATTACATAACATACATTACATACTTTTCAGAATGCACATTATGCACACAACACGTGTTAATTGGGTAATGTGCGCTATGCAAGTAGTGTCACACACGCTATACAAAAAAGGGTTGTATCATTTACAGTTATGCAAACAAATTAGCGTGAACTACAGAGTTTTTGTAACTCCCAGTAAAATGTACACGTGATGCCAGTGCATGTAAATTTTACTGCTATTGAGCAGGCCCCAATGTGTGACTACGCTCTGACGAAGCTCCGGGGGCGGGGCGAAACGCATTAGCGCAATTCACAAGCACATCCGCACGCCAAGCCGCCATGCCAGTGTGGTATCTGCATCATTGAACTCTCTAAGCAGTCTGGGCCCAGTGAACTTCTTCCGGATATCTATGGAACTACATAGTGCAGTATAAGCTGATAAGTATACGCTTAACTTTTATGCTTCTGGACATTGTTTGTGTGGAGGTCCCTGTTGCGAGTGGACAGGAGGACTAAGAGCTCTGCTGTACAATTATCGATCTTATTAATAGGACTGTTAACAACGCTGTATCAGCACAAACAGTGAACGTATTTATACTGTGTATATTGTGTAACAGCAGCATTATACAGATGGATTTAAAGTACAAGGAGTTTGAAGGAGATGGTGGCTATTACTAGTACAGCTGTTACAGCGAAGATACCTGTGTATGCATTCTAAGAAGTAATCCTTGCAATAGATCCGGAACTTTAATCCAATGTGGTGAAAATCGTTTTTCTGAAAGCATGCTCAAATAAGATTTTTTTTCTTTAAATAAGATTTTTTTCAGATGGTACCACTGAATTGGATATCGATATTATGTTCTGGCAAGCGCTCAATAGATCTTGGCTTGTCTCAAAAAGCCCAGACTATATGAGTTTTGGAGACAATGAATGTACCATGTGGTTACTGTAATTTAAGCCTGGCGGTTATATATGTATGATCATATTGGTCCCATAATTTTTGCCTCTGTGAGAGTACTATAGATATTTTACCTGGCCATTACCCATACGGGAGGACTCAGGATACCTCACGTTTTTTACTAGAGGCTTTTGAGGATAACCACTGTGGTCTGCATATAGGGCAAGGATTCTTTAAATCTATGATGGGATGGGCGATGTAGGCGGGTCTCACGGGTGGCTTCACATTCACCGACATATGCTTATTTAAGCTTTGAATATCGTTTTCTATATTGATAAATAAATATTTATATTTTTGCAATATTGATGTGGTTAACTAATTTTTTCTCATCAACTAGAGTGCGACATATACTGGCTTGGTAGTAGGTGGTGTTTGTAGATGTTTTGTGCTGCCAGTGTCTGCACCTAAGTTTTTTACTGTACTGCAAACAGGAATATACCTGCATTGAATTTTATTGGTTACACTATTTTTGCCCAATGTGTGACTCCAAGAAAATATACAGGGGCTGGCTTATCATCTCAAGCATATGGAAAACGGCTAAAACCTAATTGGTTTCTTTCAGTATCAGTCATGCTCCAATTAGCGTTGCAGTGTTTAGATTTGTCCCATTGCTTTTTTTGTGTGTGTCTGTGTGTGCGCTATATATATTTTATTTATTAGGTTTAATATTGCATGAAACATGGTTTCAGCAATGCACACTGTCATATGATCTAATCTAGCTGTCTAGAGCTGCAGAATGTACTGCACCTTTGACATGGGGGCTGCTATCTTGCTATCTGCAAATACTGAAAGTGGCATTATGGCTTCAGGTCTGCCTCTTGACGACCAGCTAACGCCGATTGGCGTAAACTGGTTGTCTGAGGGTTTTCATGGAAACGGCCTTTCCATGTCAGTTCAGAGGGTGTCTCCGTGAACAGCCGGAGAGCCTCCAATCGCGGCTCGCCGGCAAAATGTAAACGGGCGGGGAAGAAATCCCTGCTGTTTACATCATACGGCGCTGCTGCGCAGCAGCGCCGTAAGGCAGATCGGCGATCCCCGGCCTCTGATTGGCCGGGGATCGCCGGCATATGATAGGCTGAAGCCTATCCTTCAATGCGCAGGACGGAAATCCGTCCTGCGCAGCTCACAGGGGGAGGGAGAGGGAGGGAGCGGGCGAGACGGCGGAGAACGCTGCGGAGGGGGGCTTTGAAGAGCCCCCCGCTAAGCAAATGCAGCCGGCGGCGATCAGACCCCCCCAGCAGGACATCCCCCTAGTGGGGAAAAAAGGGGGGTAGTCTGATCGCCCTGCTGCACTTCTGATCGGTGCTGCGGGCTGTAGAGCCCACGCAGCACCGATCACTGAAAAATCTTCTGGTCGGCAAGTGGTTAACCCACAGTTCCCCAACCCTGTCCTCAAGGCCCACCAACAGTACAGGTTTTGCAGAAAACCACAAGCATTCACAGGTGAGGTAATTAGTGTTTCAGCAGAGCTGATTACATACCTCTGTGGATTTCCACAAAACATGCACTGTTGGTGGGCCTTGAGGACAGTGTTGGAGAATACTGCTTTAACCATTTCAGCCCGTGGGTTTTTTCACTTTATGCATCCGAGCAATTTTCACCTCCCATTCATTCGCCAATAACTTTATCACTACTTATCACAATGAATTGATCTATATCTTGTTTTTTCCGCCACCAATTAGGCTTTCTTTAGGTGGTACATTCTGCTAAGATTTTTTTCGAAATGCATTTTAAACGGGAATATTAAGAAAAAATTTAAAAAATTCATTTTCTCAACTTTCGGCCATTATAGCTTCAAAATAATACATGCTACCATAATTAAAACCTATGTATTTTATTTGCCCATTTGTCCCGGTTATTACACCATTTAAATTATGTCCCTATCACAATGAATGGCACCAATATTTTATTTTGGAAATAAATCACTATTTACAAGCTTATAATTTAAAAAAATATTAGTAATATTCCCTCTTCACATGCATATTAACAAAGTTCAGACCCTTTGGTAACTAGGTTTCTTTTTTTTTTCTTGTAATTATTGTAATTTTTTATTTTTTTTCATTAAAAATTTGATTTGGGTAATTTTTAGTGTTGGGGGTAAACAGTTAATTTTAAATGTGTGTTTATTTAATAAAAAAAAAAAAGTATGTAGATGTAGTTTTACTATTCGGCCACAAGATGGCCACAGTCAATTTTTTCTTTTTCTTTTTTAGTAACGAGCGAGTGCTCGCTTCCAGGAAGTATAGGGAAGACGAAGCTGTCGAACTTTCTACCGGGGACTTAGATCAATGAATGGGAACTATGTTCCCATTCATTGATCTCCAGGCTAACGGGCGGCGGCACGGGAGCACGTGGGTGCGCGCGCACAGCAGCAGCCTTTTGGACGTGACAGTCACATCCAAAAGGCTACAAATGGTTAAAGGACAACTGAAGTGAGAGTGATATGGAGATTGCAATATTTTTTTTCCATTTAAAGTATACCAGAGCTGAACAAATCCTAAAGAATCAATTTTTACCTGAGGCTCAGTCGCTTCAGTTATGGCCTTCTGCGCATGGGCAGACCTCCTGTGCATGGGCAGAAAGCCACGACTGACGCAACTGAACCTGTTACCTGGGCTGATCAAGGCAGGCGTTCACAAGTCAGGGTCTCCCTGCATTTGGACTATAAGACGCAGTGACCACCAGACTGTTACATAAACCTTTATCTAGTCTGAATATTGTGATTGTGTTTAATAAAGACTGATTACTTTTTTCTTTTTTAGGTAATGCTTATGGGAAAACGCTCAGGCAGTATCACGGCTGGGTGGTGCGAGGTGTATTTGCAGTAAGTAAAGATTTACTATATAAGTTAGGCCACTCTGCACTACAGTCCAGTTCAGAAGAGAAGGAGGTTTAGTACATAGCTAATCATAGAGGTAGCATTGTTACTCTGCCATCCAGAAGCAGGAACAGTAGATAATCCTTTGCAATGTCACCAATGAAAAGCTTCCTATATGTTAACTACTAGCACACTCCCACATGTGATAACACTTGTCAAACTAATAGTCTAAAAGGTGACTACAGCCTTCTAATGGCTGATGTGGAGTCTTAGCATCTTTAGTGTCCGTAATCAAGACTCCAATATGTGTTTCATGTAAAACAGAACGCACTCCGATACTGCGTGAAATCCACTTACATTTTGGTAATGGATTAAAAACAATTATAAATATACTAATAAGCCCCATGGTATGCAAAGCTAATTACATACAAAATAGAAATCACTGAGAGGTTGATCCATCATTCTGTGATAATATTACCGTGCACGCAAAGCGCATGGCACTATTAACTGTGGTTACACATGGAAGTACCACGAGATATGCTAGTAGCGTGACCTGTGGTACTCTAGTAGTGCCAACGTTATAGTAACCTGCATTACCATGGTAACAGTCACACTACTGGACTACCATGGGTCACGCTACCAATGTATTTCATGTTACCGCCATGCTGTGCATGCACGGTAATAAAGATGGCATGTGAGGTTACCGTCCTCCACTCTGCAAAGTTGGTTCAGTCAGTAAACTTCAGCAGGGGCATTAAAGTGACACTGAAGCGAAAAATAACATGATATAATGAATTGTATGTGTAGTATGGATAAGGAATACAACATTAGTAGCAAGAAATTAGTCTCATATTTTTATTTTCAGTTAAATAGCGTTTTTTATAGCATTGCATCATATGACCCTTTGAACTTCTCTTCTCACTGAACCTTATCTGAAGGTGTCTGTCAATCTTTCTTTGATGTATAGTGCTCCAGAAATCAGGTGGAGATCAGAAAAGCTCTTTTGCATATATAACAACTGGACTTATTTTAAGGATTGAAGAGTTAACTTAAAGACAGAAGAGTTAACTTTAGGTTTGCCTGAGGTAAAATGTTTCCTGAATACTACATGTCTCTTCACCATGGTGATAACTCTAGACACGTTATTAAAGACAGGAGATAAGCTTAGTGAATTGAGGCCATTGTTTCATAAGTTTATTTTCGCTTCAGATTCCCTTTAAGGCAGAGAGAGGCCAGCTACTTAGAGTTGCCACACCACTCCCACTTAGCATGGCATACCACTCAGTTCTTGTCATGCTAAACAGAAAGAGGTTTATATTTATATTGCCATTTTTTTCTACAAGTATAGCATTTCTAATGCACAAAATTACATATCTCCCAACATTTTGAGATAAGAAAGGAGGACACTTTTAGAGAAGGGACAGGTGGGAGCTGTGGAACTATGTCTAATGACAAATTAATTACACATAATTTCTAACATATTAACCACTTCACCCCAAAGGAGTTTTTACCCTAACGAACAAGAGCAATTTTCTATAGCATCTCCCTTTTATTCGCCAATAACTTTATTACTACTTATCGCAACAAAATGATCTATACCTTGTTCCTTGTTTTTTTGCCACCAATTAGACTTTCTGTGGGTAGTACATTTTGCTAAGAATTTTTTTATTCTAAATGCATTTTAATGGGGGGAAAAAAATGGAAAAAAAATCATTATTTCTCAGTTTTTGGCCATTATAGTTTTAAAATAAAACGTTCTCCTGGGAATAAAGGCCACACACTTTATTTGACCATGTGTCCCAATTATTAGACTGTTTAAATTATGTCCCTATCACAATGTGTTGCGACAATATATTATTGGGAAATCTAGGTGTAATTTTTTTTTTTCTTTGCCGGTCTATAATTACAAGTCCCTATGTAGTACAGTAATAGTAATATATCCAAAAACATACGGATAAGTTAATTGGCTTCCCCTAAAAAAATTGGCCCTAGACTACAGTACTTACACTACATAAAATAGACATATGGCAATGGTAGGGATTAGATTGTGAGCTCCTTTGAGGGACAGTTAGTGACTATATATATATATATATATATATATATATATATATATATATATATATATATATATATATATATATATATATATATATATATATATATATTATACACTGTACAGTGCTGCGTAATATGTCGGCGCTATATAAATACTAAATAATAATACCCTCACAAAATATAGATTAAAAGAAAGCTCCATAAGGCAACTATTTATTTTTTTTTTTTCGTTTTTTTTCACAAGTTTTTCTTGGGGGGGGGGGGGGAGGGGGAGGGGAAGGAAGTGGAAAGGAATTAATTTTATTAATATTTAATTGGAAGTGTATGTGTAATTTTACTTTTTGCCCACTAGATGGCGCTGCACACACAGTTTTACAGAATGTGTTCATTTTTTTTAATTTTTTTTCCTTACATTTTACCAGCCTCTGACGGCTTCCTGTTTTATGAATGGGCTTGGCCCCTGATCAGGGTCATGTCCATTCATTCCAGGCATTGTAAAGGACCGCTCGGTCCTCTTCCCCAATCACGTACACGTGCATAGTGGCGGCGGGAGCGAGTGACGCATTAAAACGTCCTGGAGCCGTTAACATATTCCAGAAGAACGTTTTAATGCGTCCATTTGTCAGTAAGTGGTTAAATTATTATTATTTTGTATTTATTATTCCTGTGGTGCTCTACAATACAGAATGATAATATACACTTACAAAACGATGATATATGGGTAATACACCATAATACAGGTCAGCTAGTGGATTCTACATACAGGTAAAATACATACCCATATTACGCAACCGTAATAAACATATTATGCAACCGTAATAAACACACAATGGGAGAGAGTTTTGCCAATTTAAGTTTACATTATAACTCAAACTAATTACCGGTATACTAGATTTAAAATGAGCCTTTGTAAAGCACTCTACATAAGTGACACAAAATATAAAGGGCCTTTTTCTACTGCATGGCTTTCTATCCATTTTTCCCTTTCGAATTCAGAGGTTTTTTTGGCATTCACAATCTTTCCATTGATGCTCTGTTGACAGTTGTCATACTCATCCTAGCCTGTAGAAGGCAGCATAATGCAATTTTTGGAGCAGTTGTGTCAAAGTAGCTAAGATTTGACATGAACAGTTTGAACATACTCTGACACCTAACCGGTGTTCAAGGCTACATCAGGGCAGTAACCGCAGATAAATTGTCTGAACCTTTAGAATTTACATCATTTGCATGCACTTCTGTGTAGCCATGTTTTAAATACAGACAACTGTATTTAAGAGATTTACATACCTCTTTCTGTTGCATTTTAGAGGTCATTCACATCACTCACTGTCAGTCAAACATTATGGGGAACATGTTGTTTTTTAGTCTTTGGAGGAGTCCGTGAAAATACGGGTAGAACATACAAGCACAGTAGAGATGTGTCTGATTGGAATCATATCTGAGACTTCAGAGCTGCAAGGATAGTGTGTTAGCCACAGTCTATTCAGTACACAGAAATAGCAAAGAGTACAGGAACAGGAGAAGGGAAGTAAAACAGTTGCAATAGTGGAGGAGTTTCCAAACAACCAATCCGAAGCCATGGTCTGGGCATCAGTGCTTCATTTTTCCACCAGTTCTCAATTTTCCTCACACTGCTTTTGATAAATACTCCCACAGGTCTGCTTACAAAAAAAGTTTTGCAATAAAGAGCAAGTTTATATTGAACCTGCTTTGTCCTTTGCCAATGGAAGAAAGATCTGTACACCGAGTATGCTTTCTACATAATCAGATGTTATTCATGTCAGGGAGTAATCTGTGTTTTGTGAAAATGACTAAATCCGCTTCTGCTTTTTGAGGTAGAGGCTTGACTGAACCTCTTATCCCCTAAATATTTCCTGTGGGCGCTCAGATGATCATGTGACTCATCTAGTAATCAGCAGGGTGCTGTTAGGTTTTGGCTAATTTAGCTTGCTTTCTGCGTTGGCGAAGATACAGCCAAGTACTTCACATCTAGAGATGTTAATTTGTCAAAGCTAACCCCAAAATCACTAAAAGCAAGTGTTGCATCATGGGAGACCAGGAACTAGACACTTTTTAACTGATTTGTTGTTTTTTGTTTTTTACAGCTTGCTTTAAGGGCGGCTCCATCCTATGAAGGATTTGTGGCTGCTCTAACTGTGAATGAAGGGGATGACAAGAACAAGAGCTTCTATGATGCTATGCTAAGAGACCTTAACATATACCTGCCTGCTATGGAAAAGCAGTTGAACCTTCTGGACACTTTATATGAAGAGCACAGCCTGGAGTCTGATGAAATAGTATGATTGTGCTTCTATTTCAGATGTAATTTATTACTGGGGGCATCCTCCTGGAGAATGGGTGCTCCATATCTTATAGCTGCCACATATACGATGTACAGAACACACAGGACTGAGGGCTTTCTCTGGGACCTGCCGCCATTGTCTTATTACAACCAGATTTTTCTTTTTTGTATCGCTCACTTCAATTATGTGATCTGCTTCTGGAGATGTCTGGCTAGCAATCTATGGACTTCTGCTCTGTAGAGTGGGTGGACCCGAACTCTTGTACAGGACAGATGAAAAACGTAGATAAATGCACCCTGTGTAATTTTCCCTCACCTGTGACTAATCACAAGAGTAATTTGATCTCTCAGCTAAGTCAGCTCAGGAATCTTGGCAGTCCTTGCAGAGCAGCTAATTTGTAAACACAGGATGTTAACCCTAGGTCTGCCTCCATGAAAGTAGGAAGTAGACACATGCTGGATTTGTATCAACTGTAACAAAGATGCTTTTTTCTTTCAAGGTCATTGTGCTGTTGCTTATGTTTTAGAGCAGAGAGAAAGTTCTGAGTTCAGATCCGCTTTAACAATTTTTTTTTTTTTTTTTTAATACAAAGAATGCAGTTTTGTTATATGACCAGATTAAGCTTTTTTTTTGTGATGAAGCTGTTATTAAAGGACCACTGTCGTGAACATTTGTACAATTGTAAAATGCTATATCTACAGGATCTTCTCAAAAAATTAGCATATTGTGATAAAGTTCATTATTTCCTGTAATGTACTGATAAACATTCATTTCATATATTTTAGATTCAAATACACACAACTGAAGTAGTTCAAGCCTTTTATTGTTTTGTTTTAATATTGATGATTTTGGCATACAGCTCATGGAAACCCAAATTTCCTATCTCAAAAAATTAGCATATTTCACCCGACCAATTAAAGAAAAGTGTTTTTAAAACAAAAAAGTCAACCTTCAAATAATTATGTTCAGTTATGCACTCAATACTTGGTCGGAAATCCTTTTGCAGAAATGACTGCTTCAATGCGGCGTGGCATGGAGGCAATCAGCCTGTGGCGCTGTTTAGGTGTTATGGAGGCCCAGGATGCTTCGATAGCGGCCTTAAGCTCATCCAGAGTGTTGGGTCTTTCGTCTCTCAACTTTCTCTTCACAATATCCCACAGATTCTCTATGGGTTTCAGGTCAGGAGAGTTGGCAGGCCAATTGAGCACAGTAATACCATGGTCAGTAAACCATTTACCAGTGGTTTTGGCACTGTGAGCAGGTGCCAGGTCGTGCTGAAAAATGAAATCTTCATCTCCATAAAGCTTTTCAGCAGATGGAAGCATGAAGTGCTCCAAAATTTCCTGATAGCTAGCTGCATTGACCATGCCCTTGATAAAACACAGTGGACCAACACCAGCAGCTGACATGGCACCCCAGACCATCACTGACTGTGGGTACTTGACACTGGATTTCAGGCATTTTGGCATTTCCCTCTCCCCAGTCTTTCTCCAGACTCTGGCACCTTGATTTCCGAATGACATTTAAAAGTTGCTTTCATCCGAAAAAAGTACTTTGGACCACTGAGCAACAGTCCAGTGCTGCTTCTCTGTAGCCCAGGTCAGGCGCTTCTGCCGCGGTTTCTGGTTCAAAAGTGGGTTCATGCTTCCATCTGCTGAAAAGCTTTATGGAGATGATTTCATTTTTCAGCACGACCTGGCACCGGCTCACAGTGCCAAAACCACTGGTAAATTGGTATTACTGGTACCATGGTATTACTGTGCTCAATTGGCCTGCCAACTCTCCTAACCTGAACCCCATAGAGAATCTGTGGGATATTGTGAAGAGAAAGTTGAGAGACACAAGACCCAACACTCTGGATGAGCTTAAGGCCGCTATCGAAGCATCATGGGCCTCCATAACACCTGATCAGTGCCACAGGCTGATAGCCCCCATGCCACGCCGCATTGAAGCAGTCATTTCTGCAAAAGGATTCCCGACCAAGTATTGAGCGCATAACTGAACATAATTATTTGAAGGTTGACTTTTTTTTGTTTTAAAAACACTTTTCTTTTATTGGTCGGATGAAATATGCTAATTTTTTGAGATAGGAATTGAGTTTTCATGAGCTGTATGCCAAAATCATCAATATTAAAACAATAAAAGGCTTGAACTACTTCAGTTGTGTGTATTTGAATCTAAAATATATGAAAGTCTAATGTTTATCAGTACATTACAGAAAATAATGAACTTTATGAGAAGATCCTAAACTAGTATAATTGCACATTACTCCCAGAGTAAAATGCACTATAAATAATGTTTTTCCTATGTTGATGTCACTTACAGTAGGCAGTGAAAACTTGACAGATCTGACAGGTTTTGGACTAGTAGATCTACTCATGGGGATTCTGATTGATTTCTTTATTTACAAATGCACCAACCATTCTAAAGTTGCTCAGTCTATCTGCCAAAATATTGTGCATGGGAGTAGGGAGGATAGCTGACATCTTTGTATGGATCCTTTCCAAGGAGTGCTTTTGTAGAGCCTAAAGTTAATACTGAGAATACCTCATTAGGAAATGGACTAGTCCAAAATATGTCAGATCTTTATTACCTACTGTAAGTTACAGCAGATAAGTAGAAAAGTAATTTTTAGTGCAGTTTACTCTGGAAGATATGTCCATTTACACATTTTTGCAATGGTGATCCTTTTAAAGGGAACCTGAAGACACATAAAAAAGGTTTTTCTTACCTAGGGCTTCTGCCGGCCCCCTGCAGCCGTCCTGTGCCAGTGCTGGGACATACTGATATTCTGGTCCCCGGCCGGAGCTCACTTTCTCTTTAGCCAGTTGCCATCCACTGCGTCTGTGCCGCGTCCTTGTTTGTGCTCCTGTCGGCGGGAGTGTCCTGCACAGGCGCAGTAGAGATTTTCTCGTACTGCCCCTGCGCAGAATGCTCCCCTAGACAGCAGCGCAAATGAGGATGCGCGCGGCAGATGCACTGGACGTCGACTTGTAAGTCTGCGAAAAAAGAAAGTGAGTTGCAACGGGCGACCTGAGGATCGTTTCAGGAAGGCGCGGGCACAGGACAACTGCAGGGGAATGGCAGAAGCCCCAAGTAAGTGACACTTTTTTTTTTTTTTTTTTTTTTTTTAAAGGTATTTTCAGGTTCCCATTAAGTAATGACCAATATATTATATTGCCTAGGAATCCTTTATGAAAACTAGATTAGAGGTGGAGCTGTTTCCATAGACTCTAATCCAGTTCCATTTTTCAATTCATGTAGAGAGCCTTAGGGCCTATTTCCACTACACGCAGATTGGATGCAGAAAAACTGACTCCAATGAATGCCTATGGGCCTGTTTTCACGAAACGCGATTTTTCTGATGCAGATTTTCCCATAGGCATTCATTGGAGTCAGTTTTTCTGCATCCAATCAGCATGTAGTGGAAACAGGCCCTAACTGATTCTCACGGGCGAAAGCTTTTTCTCTGGTCTCACCACTCCTAAGTCACAGCCTTTTGTTTGTAACACTAGAAAAATACAGGCTACTTTCCTCCATCTTGATAAGGAGGTACCAGGGGTCAGCATTGGGTGGTCATCGCTTACCTACCTCTGGCAAAACTTTTTTTTTACTTTCATAATGCAATGAATGCATCCAAAGGATTATGGGATAATAAAACACAATCAAAATGTTGTGTGGTCTACTGACAAATCACGATCTTCAAGACAATATGTAGGTCTGTAGCTTTGTTTTCTATAGCATGTGCTATGGGTGCTGCTCCAATGTATTCCAGGAAATAGCCTATGATCCAGTTATGCTGTGGTGACTTTAAAATCACAGGTCTGTCTGTTCAATAGAGATCGTCAATGAGACTCAAATAATTCTGCTTCCACACAGCTTGAAATGAACCAATCAAGTGCACTTCCTGTTGATTTTGATTGGTCCTGTTCCAAGCTGTATTCAACCTGACTGGTTCAGTCATGGCATGCAAATCAGAATTATTTGTATCTCTATTGGTCAAATGATTGTTCGGATGATGTCACATGACCATAAAAGATTTACATTTTTTATACCAAATATGTATGTAACCTGAATGTAAATATATTGAATACATTAAAACAAATGATAAAGTGTCATGTTTATTTGGAACTCTAGATGGCAGCATACTACACCTACATATTGTATAGCTGAGCTTGGCTAGTAAGGCAAGGTGTACTGCATATGCAACAGTCTCCTCATCCAATAAATGTACATTTTATTTTGGGGCTACTAATGTAGAGCTGAATATGTGGAGATTAGTGAATAAAACTTTTTAGCAATCAGACCACACCTCCTAAAACTCAAAGCCATGTAGTAACAAAACTTTAAAAGATAACGTAGAACAGAAAAATTGAACAAAAATAAAACAGAGAGCCAATGTGGCAAAGTATTTTTATAGCATAAGTTAGTGGCAAGAAAAGAATAAGTAATAGACTCGCAAAGCAGGGTCACCAAGATAGGTGACCACTATGAATGCAGATGGGGAGAATAAATGCAACCCCACTCTGTTCTAAAAAGTTGCTCTCTGTGATAGGAAAGGGTAACAACCCTCATCCAAGGGGTAAAATCATATTGCTCCCAGGTAACAGAGGCACTAAAGGATACACAGTAAATTAAGAACAGTTTGAAAATGGGTGCTAAGGGGGGGGACTTACCTCTCCAAAGTAATGTCACTGCTAGTGGTTTTCATACAAAATCATGTATTTAGGTAAAATACTTACTCAACAGTTGCAACACATTTCATGGGCTAAAACCGGTTTCATCAGGCAATGTACAGTACACCAGGAGTATCTCCAGTATGCAAATGATAATGGGGAACCAGGCTGACGTTTACATACTGGAGCTACAAAGCAGGCAATACTGTTTGTGATCCTGAGTATGTACCGGGTCATTAGCTTCAGATTAGGACAATATTGCCTATATCAAGAAGCGAGGGGAGAGGGTCTCCAACTATATATTACATTTCCAGTTGATGATCATTCGATCCAATCCGACATGTCCAATCGGGATTCGATTCAATTTGCCATTGCAAAACAATGGCAAATTGAATCGAATCGAATCCCGATCGGACATGTCGGATTGATTTGAATCAATGAATCGAATCGGACAAAAAAATTGTATGGTGTAGATGGGGCTTTACACCTGGCAAAGTGTCATCACCAATCACTAACAGCAATGTACTTCAAAGAACTTCAAATGTAACATTGGATTATCCAAGCAGTGTCTATATCTCCTTTACAGTGATCTTGTCTGGGTTCCCATTTTTTCCCATTATTAGTTTGTATTATATAGCCCTGACATCTGCCGCAGCTCTTTACAGAGTACATAGTCTTGTCTCTGTCACCTCAGAAGGGCTCACAATCTAAAGCCCCATCTACACGATACGATTCTTTATACGATTCGATTACGATTCTATTTACGATCCGATTAAATCCAACATGTCCGATCGGAATTCAATTCGATTTGCCATTGCAATACAATGGCAAATTGTATCGAATCGAATTCCGATCGGACATGTTGGATTTAATCGGATCGTAAATAGAATCGTAATCGAATCGTACAAAGAATCGTATCATGTAGATGGGGCTTAAGACCATAATTATGTCAATTGTAGTCTAGGGCCAATTTATAGGGAGAAGCCAATTAACTTATCTGTATGTTTTGGGGATTTGGGAGGAAACCTGAGTGCCCGGAGGAAACCAACACAGACACTGGGAGAACATACAAACTCCTTGCAGAACCAAAGACACAGCGCTTCAATGCGAGAGTGATATTAACTACACTACTGTGCTGAATGGGTTAATAAACCCTCGCCTTATCTATGCAGATGAAGCAATGTGGCAAAAGCTCTCTTTCCTGAGCATCAATCACAGACCATATAAGGGCTGAGGCACACTTGCCAGCATTTTGGCCAGCATAATATAGCGTTTTGTGTGTTGAAAAACTTCATTACTTGAATGAGAATTGGGGCAATATCACGACAAAATCATTTGCAGCGATTCTCATTTATATGAACAAGTGCTTTTTTTAACAATGCAAATGCTGGCTAAAACGCTGGCAAGTGTGTCTCAGCCCTAAAAGGTCTCTGTGGCATCAAATTTTCCACATTTAAAACTCGGACAACCTCCTGCTCTTCTCCGCATATTGTGCACGTTTCCAACCTCAATGTATTTAACTGCAAAGATGAAAGATCGCAAATAAAAATGAAAAATCGTCTATGGAAACCACAAACGAAAATGCGATTGCAGAGGCAGAGCTACGAAAAAATATAACCTGCCTGTGATATTGCAGGTGAAGCATGGGATATTGGTGCCTGGTTAGTGCCACATATCGCCAAAGCTTGGTGGAGTTATAACAGTAATGACATAGTCCGTGTAACACCCCCCCCCCCCTCCGAAAAAGCCCTGCCGCCAATATGACATGTACGCATTGCAGGGACACTAAGGCTTTGTTCACATTATAAATCACAAGTACTGATCGATTTATTGAGCTTTTTTAACCACTAGAGGACTGCAGTGTTAAACCCCCCTAAAGACCAGGCCATTTTTTTAAATAAATTGGCACCTGCAGCTTTAAGGCCTCGCTGCAGGGCCGCACATGTTAGCACACAAGTGATTTCCCCCACCCCCCCCTACATTTTATTCCCCACCAACAACGCTTTCTGTTGGTGGGGTCTGATCGCCCTCCCCCCCCATGTTTATTTTGGGGGGGGCAAATATTTATTTTATTTTCATAATAAAAATGTGTATTTTTTTATTTATTTTACATGCCCCTCTCCCTCCCTCCCCCTGTCAGCCAATCACTGTGATTGGCTGTCATAGGCTTCAGCCTATGACAGTGGATCACCCCCGAGCCTCTGGAGGCGCTGCCTTAGATAGTGAAAAGAGTGTGAACAGTCTCCTAGCGGCGATCACTAACAGGCCTGCAGGACCTTGCACCAATCGGTGTTAGGCGGTCTTGGGGCTGCCGCCGCGTCCATGCCCATTGGCGTGATGTGTCCGGCAAGTGATTAAAAGTGCTTTTCCTTGTGGTTTGCACTTTAAAAAGTGCTTTTCTAAGTGATTCGTTTTTTTACTTCCTGACGTCAGTCAGGAAGTGAACTCTTTGACCCGGAAATGGATAAATACAATGTATTTATTTATAAAAGCGCTCAGGAAATCGCAATACAAAGTGCTTTTTCAAGAGCTTTGCGATTTCCCTATACTGTACCTTCCAATGTGCCAAAGCGCTCAGAAAATGGTACATGTAGTGCGTTTGTGATTTCAAAGGAATCGAAATGCTCACTTGTGAACACTCTCATAGGAAAACATTGCACAAGCGCTTTTAGGGCAATTTCTAAAATCACCAGTGCTTAAAAAAAAAACAAATGCTCATAAGGTGAACGATCCCTAAGGTCCTGCACATGGATTCTGGATGCAGAAAAACTGACTCCAATGAATGCCTATGTGTCTGTTTGCACTAAAGTGTTCATTGTATGGGAAGCGATGCATGATGTCTGCAAATCGCGTTTAGTGGAAACAGGCCCAAACACACCTGCTGTTAACAATTCAGACTGCTTTTTTTTTTGCACTTTTCTATCTGCAACCCAGACATGCACAGCCACTCGGTAACTTAGATCTGTAGCTGCTGTTTTGTATTTTCTCTATGAAATAGGCTAAAATGGGGATTATGGTATAGTATACGTTTTTAATTTACCTGCATAGACCTCAGCTTTAAATAGATAACCAGTGCTGCTGTCTACAGAGTCCAAAAATATCCTGTATTCATAAGGGTTATTTTTATATTTGGTGCTCAGCATCCATCCCTTCAGTGTCTATGCACTGCCTGTGTAACAATAAATATTAGAATGAATTACAGTTTTACTCTTACTGGACAACATGCTCTTTCAGGAAACTCATCTGCCACCTGATGCCAGGGAGAGAACTGTATGTCAAGTTTAGCCGGGTGTTGTATACTTATCCTGGCAGGGCCACTATCGGGTTACTCTGGAGAGATTGTAAGTGAACTGCGGGGAAGACAGTGCAGGCCTCAGCCAGGCCATGAAGCTCTTCTCAGTTGCAGGAAGGAGTCCGGGTACCAGCTGTTGAGCAAAACCAAGTGGAAAACTATGACCTATAGGAAACTATGTACGGTATGTCTACTCTAAGACTACAGACGAGCTGATAATATTAACGCCAGGGGAACAGATGCTAAATTAGTTGGAATCATTTAAGATGAAATTCATACTCTAGCCTGTTTTCTCAAAGAAATCCAAGATCAATATATGTAAGTAACTTGCACCTTTATTGTTTGCAGCCGTCCTGCGGGCGCAAACCTCCGATCACTGTTTGTTTTTTTGCTAAGCACACATTCCAGAGAGATCAGTCATACATTGTCTCCATGTGTAATACTTAACTGTGACATTGCAGAGGATGCTGAACTTGGGTAAAGGTGATACAATGATCCTCAGACTTCATTCAGGCAGGAGCCTGCACCATGTGCCCCACTACCTCCACCTAGTCCTAGAGCAAGCAAGACCCTACAGACCATCCAACCAAGTGAATGTGTTACATTTATTTGAAACCCAAGTCCAGCGTTTTTGAAATGCATTTCATAAAACACTTTAAATGATTTTGGCAGGGTTCAGGCTGTGTATGCAAGGGTTAACTCGCCTTGGCCGCCACCTCCCTTCCGATGTGTTACATCCTGCTTTCCCGCTTCTTACACTTCTGAGAATTCTGAAGCCAGTGAAAATAATGCCTGGTTTCCCAGAATGCTCTGGGAGGAAAAATCTGCATAGCTAAAAAGTATAGGTTAAAGGACAACTTAAGTGAGGGGTATATGCAGGCTGCCATATGTATTTCCTTTTAAGCAATACCAGTTGCTTGGCAGCCCTGTTGGTCTATTTGATTTCAGTATTGTCTGATTCACACAAGAAACTAACATGCAGCTAATCTTGTCAGCTCTGACATAAATGTCAGAAACACCTGATATGCTGCATGCTTGTTCTGGGTCTATGGCTAGAAGTATTAGAGGCAGAGGATCAGCAGGATAGCTAAGCAACTGGTATTCAGTTGTCCTTTAAGCATCGCTGGGATGTAGGGCTACATATCAATACCCTCTTTCCCTGAAATTAAGACATCGCCTAAAAGTAATCCCTAGGAGGGATTTCGAGCTTTCTCAAAATGTAAGCCATACCCCAAAAGTTAGCCCTACCGGCAGTAAGGGGAAAATGTATGACAACTTGTGCTATTACTGGAGCCGATGGTCTTGTGAGCGTGACCATGGCTCCATCACTGGGCCAAACACTGCACTCGCTGCTACTCAGTACAAAGGGGACACGGCCACACAAGAGGTGGATCCAGCAGAGGAAGAGGCGGCACACTGGAGGAGGCAGGAGGAAACACAGCACAGATACTTGTGTGTCCATAGAAATATAAGACATCCGCTGAAAATAAGCTCTAGCACATCTGAAGCAAAAAATTAATATGACAGTCTTTTTTTTTTTTTCAGGAAAACACAGTATACACCAATACTGTATATACAGTGGGTTGCAAAAGTATTCGGCCTCCTTGAAGTTTTGTCATATTACTGCCACAAACATGAATCAATTTTATTGGAATTCCACATGAAAGACCAACACAAAAGTGGAACGAAAATCATACATGATTCAAAACATTTTTTACAAATAAATAACTGCAAAGTGGTGTGTGCATAATTATTCGGCCCCCTTTGATCTGAGTGCAGTCAGTTGCCTATAGACATTGCCAGCTGAGTGCTAATGACTAAAGAGAGTGCACCTGTGTGTAATCTAATGTCAGTACAAATACAGCTGCTCTGTGAGGGCCTTAGAGGTTGTCTAAGAGAATATTGGGAGCAACAACACCGTGAAGTCCAAAGAACACACAAGACAGGTCAGGGATCAAGTTACTGAGAAATTTAAAGCAGGCTTAGGCTACAAAAAGATTCCCAAAGCCTTGAACATCCCACGGAGCACTGCTCAAGCAATTATTCAGAAATGGAAGGAGTATGGCACAGCTGTAAACCTAGCAAGACAAGGCCATCCACCTAAACTCACAGGCCGAGCAAGAAGAGCGCTGATCAGAAATGCAGTCAAGAGGCCCATGGTGATTCTGGATGAGCTGCAGAGATCTACAGCTCAGGTGGGAGACTCTGTCCATAGGACAACTAGTCATGCACTGTACAAAGTTGGCCTTTATGGAAGAGTGGCAAGAAGAAAGGCATTGTTAACAGAAAGCATAAGAAGTCCCGTTTGCAGTTTGCCACAAGCCATGTGGGGGACACAGCAACCATGTGGAAAAAGGTGCTCTGGTCAGATGAGACCAAAATGGAACTTTTTGGCCAAAATGCAAAACGCTATGTGTGGCGGAAAACTAACACTGCACATCACTCTGAACACACCATCCCCACTGTCAAATATGGTGGTGGCAGCATCATGCTCGGGGGGTGCATCTCTTCAGCAGGGACAGGGAAGCTGGTCAGTGGTGATGGGAAGATGGATGGAGCCAAATACAGGGCAAACTTGGAAGAAAACCTCTTGGAGACTGCAAAAGACTTGAGACTGGGGCGGAGGTTCACCTTCCAGCAGGACAATGACCCTAAACATAAAGCCAGGGCAACAATGGAATGGTTTAAAACAAAACATATCGATGTGTTAGAATGGCCCAGTCAAAGTCCGGATCTAAATCCAATCAAGAATCTGTGGCAAGTTCTGAAAACTGCTGTTCACAAACGCTGTCCATCTAATCTGACTGAGCTGGAGCTGTTTCGCTGTCCATCTAATCTGACTGAGCTGGAGCTGTTTTGCAAGGAAGAATGGGCAAGGATTTCAGTCTCTAGATGTGCAAAGCTGGTAGAGACATACCCTAAAAGACTGGCAGCTGTAATTGCAGCAAAAGGTGGTTCTACAAAGTATTGACTCAGGGGGCCGAATAATTACGCACACCCCACTTTTCAGTTTTTTATTTGTAAAAAATGTTTGGAATGATGTATGAGTTTAGTTCGACTTCTCACGTGTACACCACTTTGTATTGGTCTTTCACATGGAATTCCAATAAAATTGATGCATGTTTGTGGCAGTAATGTGACAAAATGTGGAAAACCTCAAGGGGGCTGAATACTTTTGCAACCCACTGTAGCTATAGGAAGTGTTTATGAAGCTGCAACCAGGAAAAGACCGTAAAAGTGGATATCCTAAATCATTTACTTCGCTCTACTGTACGTCGCTACAGTGCATCTTTATATACTACAGGCTGTTTTTTTAATTTATTTTTTGACTGTTACATTCAAGCTTGAAACTCTGATATGTTATTAATAAAGTTTTCATTGAACAGAAAAATGAAAGTGTGTTGTAATTCAACTTACTATACATTCTCCTATGCTAAATATGTCCTGTAGAGGGAGCTCATTCTCCAAGCGATGTAAAAAATAAAGTCAATACTTATAGAAACATTTTTTAGGGCAAGCTCTAATCCTCCAGTGGAAAAGGTCTGCAAGTGAGAAGCAAAAATAGAGCATGGGGCATATGATAAAACAAGACCACCTGTGCTGTGTGTCAAAACAAAACAAGATTTGTCACTTTCACTGCCACTGCACACTGAAGTATTTTTGTTAGGTTTTACTCGAGTAATTTTAGCTACACACTGATAACAGGCAGCAGGATCGCAAGCCATTGATTACTACTGACCAAAAATGAATTGAGAAGTAGGGATCATTTCTAGTGCCCTGTCCTCTCAGTCTAAAGGTGCCCATGAATGGTACAATGTTTAACCACTTCAGTCTTCATTCATTTTCACTTTATGCATCCAAGCAATGTTCACCTCCCATTCAATAGCCTATAACTGTATCACTACTTATCACAATGAACTGATCTATATCTTGTTTTTTCCGCCACCAATTAGGCTTTCTTTGGGTGGTATATTTTGCTAAGAGCCACTTTACTGTAAATGCATTTTAACAGGAAGAATAAGAAAAAAAAAACGGAAAAAAATTCATTATTCCTCAGTTTTTGGCCATTATAGTTTTAAAATAATACATGCCTCCATAATTAAAACCCATGTATTGTATTTGCCTAATAGTCCCGGGTATTATACCGTTTAACCACTTCAGGATTCTGCGTACGCTTAAGTACGCCCCTGAATCCTGAAGTGGATTCCATGGAAACCGTTCCATGTCAGCTCACGGAGGGTGTCTCCGTGAACACCCTGCGAGCCGATCGGCGGCTCGCAGGGTAAATGTAAACACACGGGGAAGATCTTCCCCGGTGTTTACATGTATACGGCGCTGCTGCGCAGCAGCGCGTAGAGGAGATTGGCGATCCCCGGCCTCTGATTGGCCGGGGATCGCCGGCATCTGATAGGCTAAAGCCTATCCCATCAGGCGCAGGACGGAAATCCGTCCTGCGCCGCTCACAGAGGAAGGGAGAGGGAGGGAAGGAGGCCAGGAAGCGCTGCGGAGGGGGGCTTTGAAGAGCCCCCCCGCAAGCAGCCAGCGGCGATCAGACCCCCCCAGCAGGACATCCCCCTAGTGGGGAAAAAAGGGTGGCAGTCTGATCGCCCTGGCTGCCAGCTGATCGGTGCTGCGGGCTGGAGAGCCCACGCAGCACCGATCAGCAAAAAACACTGTGGTACAGAAGTGGTTAAATTATGTCCCTATCACAATGTATGGCGACAATATTTTATTTAGAAATAAAAGTGTATTTTTCCATTTTGCATCCATCACTATTTACAAGCTTATAATAAAAAAAAAAATAGAAATATTTCATCTTTACTTTGATATTTAAAAAGTTTAGACCCTTAGATAAATATTTGCCTGTTTTTTTTTTAATTGTATTCTTTTTTTTTAATTAAACATTTTATTTGGGTATTTTTGGGAGGGTGGGATGTAAATAGTATTTTTTTTATGTAAATATGTGTTTATTTTTTTTACATGTAGATGTAGTTTTACTTTTTGGCCACAAGATGGCAACTTTGAGTTTGTTTACATGACGTATCTCTAAGCGTAACATGTACACTTATAGGGATGTAGGGGGACATAAGAGGCAGAAAAAGCGAGGATTCCGAGAGAAGCAGTCGCTTTTTCTGCCGGGGAGAGGAATCAATCATCGGGCACCATGTCCCGATTAATTGATTCCTGGGCTAACGATTCACGGTCGGGAGCGCACGATCGGCCACATGAGTGCACATGGCTTTCTGGACGTAGCTTCTACGTTCAGAAGGCTTAAATGTTTAAAGGGGAACTGAAGTAAGAGGTATACGGAGGCTGTCATATTTATTTCCTTTTAATCAATACCAGTTGCCTGGTAGCCCTGCTACTGTATTTCTCTGCAGTAGTATTTGAATAACACCAGAAACAAGCATGCAGCTAGTCTTGTCAGATCTGACTTTAAAGTCTGAATCACCTGATCTGCTGCATGCTTGTTCAGGGGCTATGGCTAATAGTATTAGAGGCAAAGGATCAGCAGGGCTGCCAGGCAACTGGTATTGCTTAAAAGGGAATAAACATGGCAGCCTCCATATACCTCTCTTCAGTTCCCCTTTAAGCCCTTTATACCTTCCAAGTGGTTCTGGGTCACCGTGAGCTGTCTGGGTATTCCTTAAAGGGGAACTGAAGAGAGAGGTATATGGAGGCTGCCATGTTTATTTCACCTGGCAGCCCTGCTGATCCTCTGCCTCTAATACTATTAGCCATAGCCCCTGAACAAGCATGCAGCAGATCAGGTGTTTCAGACTTTAAAGTCAGATCTGACAAGACTAGCTGCATGCTTGTTTCTGGTGTTATTCAGATACTACTGCAGAGAAATAGACCAGCAAGGCTGCCAGGCAACTGGTATTGATTAAAAGGAAATAAATATGGCAGCCTCCGTATACCTCTCACTTCAGTTCCCCTTTAGGGCTCTTTTCCACTAGTGCAGTGCGAATCGCCGGGATTCCACCGCTGACAAAATCGCATGCAGATGCGATTCCGTGTGTGTTTTTTGCCGCGATTTCGCATGCGATTTCGTATAGGCAGGCTATCAGCGATTTTAACCATGTCACTGTCTGGTTCAATTTACATTATTTTTAGTGCGAATTCGCACGCGAAACCGCGGTAAAAAACGCATGTGCGATTTCCCCTATTAAATACAATGCCTGCGATTCGCCTGCATTCCACACGCAGGTGAATTCTGCAGGCTCTATCGTGCAGAAAATTCCTGCACAGAAAAACGCAGCAAAAAACTGACAAGTGGAAACAGGGCCATCCACTTGTATTGGTTATGCAAATCCGCATGCAGACAATGCATGCGGATTCGCTCTAGTGGAAACGAGCACTAAAAGGACACCCAAGGTGAAAATAAACTAAGGAAATAAACAATTGTATCTATCCTCCTTCTCCTAAAATGACTTTTTAAAGATATTCCACAGTTTTATTTTATATTTAAATCTACTTATTCAGTTTTTACTGTTTTATTGTTTTTGCTTAATGACACATTCATTGAAGTATGCCAGAGCTAAAATCTATGAACCATTGACCATTTTTATCTCATTCCTGCTCTCAGAAGCCATTTTCTGCTAGGAAAGTATTTTATGGTTGTAATTCCTCATCAGTGAGGGTTACACTGTCGTCCAACCCAGTCCTGACTCACACAGGAACTGCCACTTACATAACTGATGTTTAACTCTTCAGGCAGTGAAAGAAAAAAAGGAACACCGCATAGTTATTTGTGTGCTAGGCACTGTACATAACCTTATCATGTCACATGTCACCTCGGGTATCCTTTAAAGAGACTCTGAAGTCTCAGAAAATTCAGCTTTCTTTTTATTGCAAAAAACCTGTTCAACATTATTGCTCTAACTAAAAACGCCCCATCCCCGCAGCTGAAATCTAACTAAATCCCCCCAAACTCCCCGGGGCACATTGCGGGGAGCGCTTCCATGAGAGGCAGAGCATTCAGCTGCAGCTCTGCCTCTACACGTGTCTATCAGTGCGTATCTCCGCCTCAGCCCGCTCCTCTCAGTCTTCCTTCACTGAGAGGGGCGGGGGAGAGGCGTGGATTGACGCACATGGAGGCAGAGCTGCAGCTGAAAGCTCTGCCTCCCGGGGCAGCAAAATCCACAACCAAGAAAGTTGTGGACTTTGCGAGGGGAGTTTGGGGGGATTTAGTTAGAGTTCTGCAGCAGGGATGCAGCATTTTAGTTAGGGCAATAATTTTGAACAGATTTTTGCAATAAAAAGCTGAATTTTTGGAGACTTCAGTGTTTCTTTAAGCCTGGGAAAAAACTGTTTTACTAACCTGGGGCTTCTACTGGCCCCCTACAGTCAACCTGTGCCTATGCCGGTACTAAATGAGCCTCGGGTCCTTGCTGCAGCTTAGTTTGGTTTTCAGCGACTGGCTCTGTCGTCAGCGCCTGTGTTGTCCTAGCCCAGCCCCATCGGGTCTGTGCAGTAGAGCGGACCTGAACGGGCTCGGCTATTTCTGCTGGAGCCCATCAGAAAGCCGCACAATGAGAATTCTGCTAGCGTGCCTGCGCGGCATGTCAGTAGATTGTTATTGTTCTGGAGCCCAATGAATACTGCTGCGCACCATGCCGGCAAGCCTTTGGCAGATTTTCGGGTGTCCCACCACTAGAACAGGGCTTCAGAGAAGGACGAGGAAAGCCTCATTACGATCCAGAGGCTTCCCCCTCCCAAGGTAAGTATCCCCTAGGGACACTTTTTTTCACTGCAGGTACTCCTTAAAGGGGAACTTCAGCCTAAACAAACATACTGTCATTAAGTTACATTAGTTATGTTAATTAAAATAGATAGGTAATATAATCTCATACCAACCCTGTTTTAAAAGAACATGCAAATGTTTGTGATTTCATAGGGGCAGCTATTTTTTTCATCGGGGCATCCATCTTTTTGATTGAAAGGAGGTAACGGGGAGCCTGAGACACAATTCCAACTGTCCTGTGTCCTGATCACCCCACCTTAAAATCTTAAATTCAAATAATTGCATTAGAGCCTCCGTAGAAGCGCATCTCCGTGCGAAACGGCATAAGGCTATCAGTGCCCAGCACCCACCACCACCCACATCGCTTCCAGCACTAGTATGTTTAACCACTGTCACATTGATGTGCATTGTATGTGTTGTGCCTCACTTTGGAATAAACGGACTTCTGCAGTGCCGATCTCTCTCTCTCCTCCTTGTTTCTAGATAATATCTGTCACAGACTACTCATTTTTCTGAAAAATGTATCTGAATTTTCCACCACGGCTGATGGAGACGTGTAAAAAAAGAATCCGGAAAATTCTATTTTCTATAAATTAAATAATTTATTGGAAGACTTTAAGATCACTGGCAGAATTGTTCAAAGTGATCAAATCCACTGGAAAGATCAAAGTAAAATCCAGTTTAACAGAGGCAACCAATACAAATGCAGAATTCCAGAGACTATAATAATATGAAGTGGATGTTTCTGTCTGTAGCATGTCTGGCAGGATGGCAGCTGCTTAGGGAAGCTACAACTGGGCTTCACTTACCTGCATATGTTTTGTTGCTAAACAAAATTCTGATAGGACAGCAGAGTGTGGAATCTGTTCATTTGACACCAGTCATTGTAACGTATATATACGCAATTTAACTGAGTGTCTCTCATTTAAATTTAGTGTAATGTAATCTACAACATGCTGTCAGAAAGTCTAGACGACATTCGTCATTACACACTGTAATGAAGACTACCGGCAACATCCTAGCTTATTACATTTCCTGGCCATCAGCAACACTGCATAAGGTATCCCTTAAAACGCACCTTTTTTCCAAACAAGCATACAATATAGTCTACAAACTGGCTAAGCTAAGCCAAGCAGTGCTCCTTTCTGAATATATTCATTAACTCACCACCCCGGGATGAAAATCTTGTTTCCACCTTATTCCATTAGATTGTAAGCTCACAGGGGGAGGGCTCTCTTTTGCCTCATGTAAGTTGCGGTACATTTTGTTAATCACATCATACAGTATTTGTCACTATAGTATACCAATTACATTGTCTACCACTTTTGGATTATGTACAATGTCTGGAATTTTATGTACCCATGTTTGTTTCTCGCTCTGTACAGCACCACAGAAGATGATGGCGCTATAAATCATTAAAGCAAACTTGAACTGAAAAATGAAATTCTAAATAAACATACATGTCATACTTACCTCCCACATACTCTGCTCATCAAACTCTTGCTCCTCTCCTACTCCTGTTTGTCCACTGTGATTGATAGAGTTCTCAATTTTAAAAATGAAGATGACCCCTTAACAGCTTCCAAGCTAGCACTCTGTTAACTTGTAATATCGCCCACTTGAGCCATAGGGAAGCATGGGCATTACCTTGCACATAAGTTGTCCTATCAGCTATAACTGACAGCAACTGATATAATAGAAAAGGGCCACAAGGTTTCCAGTTCTGATTAGATCTAGTCGAAACTGGGAGGAATTATCGTTAGAAAAAAATCGTGAGCTTCTGAGAGGAACTGAACTGTGAAGAACTGTAACATTCATTTGCAGGTGCATCATGTGTTTATTTTAAATAATTTTACTCAGTCGGGTTCCCTTTAATAATAATAATTAGTTAAGAACTGAACTGAAGAGTAGTGGCCTTGACATTTGACGTGCAGGACTGCTCATCCCTTCCTCCTGGTACCCACAAATCCCACAGTGTTCATCAGCTTCTTGCAACCATGATTTCATTGCTTGGGCTAAATATCTCAGAAGCCAGTGCCACTATTCTGAGTTGTGTAAAGGTTTCCTGGGCACACAGAAAAGCATATGGGGCCTGATGCATGAAAGGCTGGTTATTTTGCTGTGCGTAGGTCCTATTGCCTGGTCCTTATGCCAGGGGAACACTGTCCCTACTTACTCTATTAGCGACATGTGCGTTACTGCAGTAATCTGTGTGTAGTACTGCACTGCAGTAATGTGTGTTAATAGAGTAACGGTTGGTGGGTGGAACTTTAAAGTTGCACTGACAGCGCATGGCCAAATTAATGGCCTTAGGTTCATCAGCTCTTGGACCCATCATAGGTGGTTGTAGACAGAGCTGGGACAAGATCCTCCTGCGACCAAAAAAGCGATGAAAAAGTGCATTTCCCCTCCCTCCCCAAAAGTCATAGATGCCTTTGGCATGAAAAGTATTTTTTTTTTTTTGTAGTTAAAGGTTAGCTGCTACAGTAGGTTTTCCTTTGATAGGTATTTGCTGGAAATATTTGTGAGTTTGTGTGAATGTGCATTCGTGTTTTTTTCTGCGTGATGCTTAATTTTGCTTGTATTGTGCGATTTGCATTTCGATGCAAGTCAATGGGGATACAGAAAAAATTGTGTTTTTTTATTTGTGATGTATTTCCTTTTTCTGTCACACTATTTGTGTCTAACCAGAATTCCCAAAAATGCAAACATGTCTGAGAAAATTTGACTTTTTTATTTTTTTGCTAGGGCATGAGTGAACCCTGTCTCACTCCCAATAATTTAGTTAGGGTGTATGATCTGGGCAGCTTTAAAGGACAACTGTAAGGAGCGGGATCTAGAGGCTGCCATATTTATTTCCTTTTAAACAATACCAGTTGCCTGGCATCCCTGGTGATCTATTTGGCTGCAGTAGTGTCTGACTCACACCAGAAACAAGCATGCAGCTAATCTTCTCAGATCTGACAGTAATGTCAGAATCACCTGCTATGCTGCATGCTTGTTCAGGATCTATGGCTAAAAGTATTAGAGGCAGAGGATAAGCAGGACAGCCAGGCAACTGGTATCACTTATAAAGAAAAAAATATGGCAACCTCCATTTCCCTCTTGCTACAGTTGTCCTTTAAAGTGAACCCAAGCAGGGCCGGAGCTACCATAGGAAAAAATAGGCAGTTGCCCCAGAGCCTGTAGGGGCCCCCAAGTTGTCCCTCCCCCATCTGAACTGTTGCTCCCCAGGGACACTGCAGGGTCTTTTAAGTTGGGGGGTGATTGGGGGAGGGTCAGCAGCCAGCTCAGGGGCCCAGGAGGGAAATTTGGCTGCAACAAAGGGCCTCTGATGACGCTTTTTGGTCAAGGTGGTGTCTGTTGGGGGGCCCCAGGCTAATCTTGCCCTAGGGCCCCATTGTTACTTGAACCGGCCCTGAACCCAAGTGGACAGTGATATGGAGTGTGACATATTTGTTTCTTTTTAAACAATACCAGTTGCCTGGCAGCCTTGCTGATCTATTTGGCTGCAGTAGTGTTTGAAGTACACCAGAAACAAGCATGCAGCTAATCTTGTCAGATCTGACAATTTTCTCAGAAACATGTAATCAGCATATGCTTGTTCAGAATCTATGGATGAAAGTATTAGAAGTAGAGGGTCAGCAGGACAGCTAGGCAACTGGTATTGCTTAAAAGAAAATAAATATGGCAGCCTCCATGTAACTCTCACCTCTGGTTCACTTTAAGTGTTAGGCCTGCGTCACATAGCTAATCCCCTGCTCAGCAACAGGATCACTAATGTGTGGAATGACAGAATGGATACTCTGGACTAGGGCAGCGTTGCTAACAGTGAAGTAATGCTCTGCTCCCCTGCTAGTTGAAATTGAGCTGAGAGGTCAGCACATTTACCATTAATGCTACCAAGTGGAAGAGTTTTTTGTTGTTGTTGCTGTTTGACTCAGGATTAAAGCCAGTCATACAATATGCAATGCTTCTAATCAAACTATGTATAAAAGCAAACCTGAAGAAAAAAAAACAACTTGTGATATAATGGATTGTATGTATAGTACAGATAAATAATATAACTTTAGTGGCAACTAAAATAGTCTCATATTTTTTATTTTCTGTTATGTAGTTTTCTTTTTTAAATAAAATTGCTTCATTATTTCACACTTTCAGTTTTAAAGGCACACTCTGTCTTTTAAAATATAAAACAAAGCAGAAATAATGACCCCTGGAACTTTCCTGCAGTAAAACCTTATCTCAAACTGGCACTCGCTGTTTCTTTGATTTATACGATAAGTGCTTCAGAAAACAGGACTCTATTTGATCCAGTGGGTTGAGAAGCTCTTTTGCATAGATAACATCTGAAGTTATTTTTTTTAACTTTTCCTGTACTGGAAAACAACATGAGACCTTTTTCTTTGCTACTAATGTTCTATTTCTTAGCTGTACTACACATACAATTCATTATATCATACGTTTAGGTTTATATCATAACTTCAGGTTTGCTATAAAACTAGAGCCTTATATTGCGCATTGGCTGTTTTGGCCAGTTCTTTGTTCATGCTGTAATTGAACATTTTAAACTGCTATACAGCTTGTTGAAAAATAACTATTTGTTGCATTTCAAAAGGGACAAAAGCCAAATGTGACATGCAATATTGACTTTTGCCTAATGTTTACCTAATCACTTTAATATGATTCAATGACTACAGCCTGCTTTATCCTCCAGCACTCAGGGGGTTAATGCGGGCCTGCTGCAGGTCCCATGGATACCATTAGAAACGCCTAATTAGTTTAATGTAAGAGAGCACTTTGCTAACATCATTTGGACAGGTTGTTTTTCTCCGCATATTGGCTGGTGATCACTCTCAGCATCCCAGGAATTGCAGATGTAATGACAATGCAGCAAACTTGCTCTCGTTTTGGCCTACTAGTTACTGGCTCCCAGCCAGTCATCAATACAGAAATGAAAAGAGGAGAATTATCCCTCAGAGGATATATCACGGAACAACTGCAGCGTTCATATGTCATCCACGTAATGGAACAACGAGGCTCTTCTTAGTAGCTGTTGCATCCTGATCTCTTCGGATCCAGCAAGTGGGCGCTCCCTTCTCCAAGCCAAACTGCGGGGATTTTGCTTGCCGATGTTTTTTTTCATCGTTAGCTAGGCTCCGGTTCAATTTAATTATCTTGCATCACCAGCAGCGCCATAAAACTGCCAAAAAGCAGAAAAGTCAATATGCCATAACTCAGTGTCGTTAGCATAATTGAATGGATCTCTGGGAACTGTGCAATCACTTTATGTAATAACTCCTGGGAAGTGCTGTCACTGCACTGCTTTAATTTCTCATAGCCTACTGATGCAGCCTTGAGACACAGAGCACTGCTGGTGAGGGTTAATGCACTGAGCATTATCTACAGTTATTATCTCCGGAGGGAATAATCCAAATGCAGTTTTCCCATTGTGTTCTGAAGGTGTCAAGTCTAAATGGTGGGCATCGTGACTCATTTCAAGCCAGCACTGGCTAATCTATGACTGATTCTCAAACAAGAATCACGTTTTGTCCTCAAAGCCCTTAATCACTAGGCCCGGATAGGATAGGCTCCAGAATCTGGGTGTGGAGCTGCGAGTGTGCAGGAAAGGCGGGCGACTTCTATCTTTTCTCCCTTCCCTGTGGCTCCCCTCTGTCACTCTTCTGCATGTGCACTCCACGTCTCCTTCCCCCATCTGCTGAGTACAGAGTGCAGCAGCTTCACAGATCAGGAAGTACAGAGGGGCAACACTGCGGAGAAGCCCCTGGGCTGCCTAATTCTGGGGTCACACCTGGCTACCTATACTGGGGACACATCTGGCTACCTATACTGGGGTGGGGGGAACCTACCTAATACAAGAGGCACATCTTGCTGTCTAAACTCTGCAGGGAGTCTTCCGAGTCCCGGGGGTTCATTTGCTACTAGGGATGATCAATGAGATGCAAATTTAAAAGAGAAAGAAAGAATCCGGGCACCGTCCGTCCACATTGATGCATTTATTCTTACAAAGTGGATTGCATTACAGCATTGAGGAGATCAGCATAGTGGTCATCTATAGCCTAGCAACCTGCCGCGGCTCATGAACCATGGTTGTGTGTTCAATCCCTAACAATGCCTGGAAGCCTGTAGCTTAACATATTACCCTACCTAACATGAAGTGTATGGTAGGTATACAGGTATACATTTTAACCTCTGTAATTAGATTGTCTGAGCACCTGCTGCCTATCCATACATATCTAATCTGTGCTACGTGAACATACCCAAAAGTGTCACTTAAAATCAGGACAGGGAACATAGAGCATTACAGGAACGATCTCCACTGTTGGGCTACAGTGACCACTAATAGGTACAATACTCATAAGCAGCATACATGGTTATTCTTAAAGGGAAAACAGAGAACACATTATCAAAACAATACAATACAACGGTACAATAGAAGATGATCAATGAGATGCCAATATTTCCAAGTTCATGTCGATTTATGTAAATTTGTATGCAAATATATGCAACTTGAAAATGGACCAATCAAGTCCCACCGAGGTTTAAACTGATAGGTCCATTTTTAAGCTGCATGTTTGCATAAAAATATACATTTACATAAATCTGCATTAATACTTGCATCTCATTGATCAAGCCTATTTGCTACCTATATTGGTGTAAACCCAAAGGGGGGGGGGGGCTAGATGTTGCCCCTCATAATCTCCACCTCTAGTGCTGGAGAACCTTGTCCCGGCCCTATTTATCACCAGTGGGGACTAGGGGCAAGTCATCCCAGTCATTTATTCTCAGGGCACCTAAAGCATCACTGTCCCCACTTATCTGCTACCATAAGATCCTACTTCCACTGAAGAACACAAACACAGACAAACACAGAACATTTATATCACGCTTTTCTCCTGGCGGACTCAAAGCGCCAGAGCTGCAGCCACTAGTACATGCTCTATAGGCAGCAGCAGGGTTAGGGAGACTTGCCCAAGGTCTCCTACTGAATAGGTGCTGGCTTTCTGAACAGGCAAGACATGGTCACATCCAATCAATGCTTCGTCAGGGTGTTGCTTCGGGTGTGGCCCCTTAGCCACCCAACTCATTGGCTAAACCAATTACATCAGGTGAATGCAACACAGTTCACATAAATATAGCTCAACATGGACTAAGTTCTAACTTCTTTGATCTGCTTAAAGGTACAACAAAGAGGTGAGGACCAGCAGCTGCACCACAGTTAGGGAATAATTATTCTGATGGCTCTTCTCTATGTATTTCTCTCTGAAACTCATGAGGAACAGTGATATTTGCTTGTGGCCCAGTCATACACAAGTATGAAATGTGTGCTACATTAACACAGTGCCTACAGAATGTAACCTAGATTCATGTACTTTTATGTTCTCAACATTATTTGGATCCAACCGTAATCTGAGATGATTATGGCCACTAACATGGAGCCCCTTCATTTATTCTTAAAAGGGGCCCAGTGTTGGATTTTCTGCCAATGTTAATGACGACATCTGATTTGCCACCTGATGAGGGAAAACACATACATATTTTGTAGGGAGATAAGAAGGAGACACCGAAAGCCCAGTATAGTGTAGTATGCGGAAGGTAATAAGGTATAATGTAGTGTGAGAAAAATTATACTCACAAACGAGGGTTACCGCTAGGTCAACCACTGTAAAGGCAGGTGAGGAGATTAGACCTGTCCTCACTCAGGGTTAAGATGTCACTCTCTGTAGATAGGAACAAAGATAGGGGTGGGTCCCCCTTCCACCAAGGGTGGACACTGCAAACTTATAGGTAAACAGAGGTGCCAGCAGGATAAAAACATTCACTAAAACTTTTAAAAATATGCTGGGAGGTAGTGGTAGACTCACCTCCGAAAGCAGACTAGACAACTGTCTGATATAAGCATCCATTTGGGGATATAAGCATCCATTTGGGGTAACATTAAAGTATTTATTTACTTATATCAGACAGTTGTCTAGTCTGCTTTCGGAGGTGAGTCCACCACTTCCTCCTAGCATATTTTTAAAAGTTTTTGTGAATGTTTTTATCCTGCTGGCGCCTCTGTTTACCTACACATACACATTTTGGACTCTTTACTCAGAGCGACGTTGGACCCCAGTAAAGGTAAGGATTTGCAGATGTACAAGGGACAACATATAACGTATGCTGGACTCTTTGTTTAGAGCAATGTTGCACACTTGGACTAGAAGGATTAATGTATGGCTGATGCTGGACTACATATCGTGAGCAAAATTGATCCTTAGACTACCACTGATTTGGGACAACATTGGCTTATGTTAGACTCTTTGTTTAGAGCAATGTGGCACCCTTCCTCCCCTAGAGAGGGACACAAAAAAATTTGGGGGTGGCCTGGCAGACAGTGGCGCTAAAAAGATTTAGTGTGCAGTGTGTGGACATGCAAAAGATTCCTCTCTGATTTGATCCGAGGGGGACCTGTCTGAAAGTCGATCTGGTGGCAGATTGACAGGTGTATGGGAACCTTTAGAAAAATATTTTCCAACAATAAATAGCTGTTTGGTGATTTGCAACTGTGATTTGTTGCTGTAGTGATGTGTAACATAATCTTTTTATATGCACAATTCAAGTAGAGAAAATAATCAAGCCTATCAAACCTAGCAAAATCCATTAAATTAGCTAGCAGCTGGTTAACTAACCAGTAGCTAGTGTTTTTGATTGACTATAGCAGAAGAATGTTTTGTTTGTCACTGGTCACTAGTCATCTGTTGCCCATATATCACAAGACTAATAAAACAAAACACCATAGCTGAATAAATATATTACAAGACATAAGACTCTGGGATTTTAGGAAGCACTTTGAGTCCTGGAACTTGTTGTGCTAACTAAGCAGAGACAGGTGAAGCAGTGTGAAGTTCTTTAGTGTCTGCGTTGATTGCGGTGGATGGTGTGGCTAGTTGGGTGTGCTGACACTATGGGCTCAATTCTGGTAGCTCTGTGAGGTAAATATTTTTTGGTAGGTAAAATACCTCATGAGGTATTTTCCTCTTCTTTTATCAATTCTGAAAGATTTTTCTCCATTTCAGAACATGAGGTAAAACATGTGGTGAAACATGAGGTAAATGCATAGAGTGAGGTAAAACATGAGGTATTTCAGTGGTAAGCCTGCAGCAAATAGGTAATAGTCGTTAATTGTCTTCCATAAGTTAGGATAGTCTTTGGAAGATGTTTTTTTTTTTTTTCTGAGGGAAGGTGTATTTGATTATGTAGCAACCTATGAAAGGTAAATGTATAGGCATCCATTACAAAAAAAAAATCCAGCTCATTTACCTTTAGAGGCTGGGGGGAGGGGGGGGGGTGGTAGGAGCACTTTTAGAGGCTGGAGGGAGGGGGGGAGGGTCGGAGCACTTTTAGAGGCTGGGGGAGGGGTCAGCACTTTTAGAGACTGCTCGGAGCACTTTTAACCAGAGGAGGGGGGGGGGGGGTCGGTGTTTGCCGCAGTTTTACTTAATTTTTTTAAAAAATAGAGGCTGTGGGTTGGAGCATTTTTACTTTTTTTTTTCCAAGCAGAGGTTGGGGAATGGCAATGTTGAGGGGGGGGGGGGGGGCAGCAGATGAAGGATTGTGCAGGGTTTGGAGCACTTTTTCTTTTTTAAAACAAAATGGAAGCTGGTGCTGGGGGGGATTGTTGGTCAGATCACTTTTACTTATTTCAGCAAAATATGGGGGCCCTGAACACAGAACAAGCTGAAAAGGCTCCATGTTATGTGACAGCAGGGCCGGGCCGAGGCAGAGGCTGGAGAGGCTCCAGCCTCAGGGCGCAGTGTAGGAGGGGGCGCACAATTCATTCAGCTGTCATTCCCAATTGTGTTTGAAGCAGAAAGAAATAAGAAAAGGGGATACATGGCAGTGACTGCAAGCCAGATAGGTAGAGATTAAGGTGTTGGGGGGGGGGTTGGGGGCCCTGGGGCACCTCTTAGTGTAATAGCAATCAGTGTGTGACGGCTGGGGTGGGAGGGATGGGGGGGCGCACTTTGCTGTCTCAGCCTTGGGTGCTGAAGGACCTTTTCCCGCCTCTGTGTGACAGATATCACAATTCTGTCACAGCACTGCATTTATCATGTGGTAGAGGTAGGTCTAATTATGTGAGGTAAAAGACATGCAAACACGCACCTTATTTTACTTCAGAATTCAAGTGTGAGGTATTTCACTACTAAATACCACACATTTTTACTTGAAAATTACCACATGAATTACCGTATATACTCGCAAGCAAGCCGACCCACATATAAGCCGACCCCCCAACTTTTTACTGAAAAAACAGGAAAAAATGATTGACCCCCATATAAGCCGGGGGTAGGAAATGCTGGCCGCGTGATCCCCCCCCCCCAGTGTGTCCCAGTATATTTAGTATAGTGGCCAGTATGGGTAGGTAGTGCCCAGTATAGCTAGTGAAGTGCCCAGTATAGCTAGTATAGTGCCCAGTATAGTGCCCAGTACAGCTAGTAAAGTGCCCAGTATAGCTAGTATAGTGCTCGGTATAGCTAGTATAGTGCCCCAGTATAGCTAGTATAGTGCTCGGTATAGCTAGTATAGTGCCCAAGTATAGCTAGTATAGTGCCCAGTATAGCTAGTATAGTGCCCAATTATAGCTGGTATATTGCCCAGTATAGCTAGTATAGTGCCCAGTATAGCTAGTATAGTGCCCAGTATAGGTAGTATAGTGCTCGGTATAGCTAGTATCAGGGCAGTTTCTAGGCTAAAATGCACCCAGGGCGAGGGTGTAAAAATTGCGCCCCCCCCCCCCGCGGAACCAGGTATAGGTGCCCGCAGTATAGGTTAGCCAGGTCTAGTTGCACTCAATATAGGTCCCCCCACTATAGGTAGCCAGGAATAGGTACCCCAGTATAGGTAGCCAGCTATAGGTCCCCCCAGTATAGGTAGCCAGGCATAGGTGCCCCAGTATAGTTGACCCCAGTATAGGTTACAATAGGCAGGCACCCCCGGTATAAGTTAGATAGGTAGGTGCCTCCCAGTACAAGTTAGCTAGGTGGGTGCCTCTAATATAGGTAGCCAGAATAGTTGCCCCCAGCACAGGTTTGATAGGTAGGTGCCCCCAGTATAGGATAGTTAGGTAGGTGCCTCCAATATAGGTAGCCAGTATAGTTGCCCCCAATACAGGTTAGATAAGTAGGTGCCCCCGGTATAGGTTAGTTAGGTAGGTGCCTCCAATATAGGTAGCCAGTATAGTTGCCCCCAATACAGGTTAGATAAGTAGGTGTCCCCAGTATAGGTTAGATAGGTGGCTGCTCCCCAGTATAGGTTAGATAGGTGGCTGCCCCCCAGCATAGGTTAGATAGGTGGCTGCTCCCCAGTATAGGTTAGATAGGTAGCTGCTCCCCAGTATAGGTTAGATAGGTACCTGAATCAGCTGGCGACCAGTGAGAGCAGGCGCACAGTACTCCGTAAACACTGGGCTGCATATGCGGAAGTGATATCACTTCCGCATATCAGTGCAGTGTCTGCAAGGTCCCAGCGCCCGCACTCAGGGCCGGATTTATACTTTTCATCATCCTAGGCCTGTTTTCACCAACCCCCCCCCCCCCCCCTCCAAATTGAAACTTGAGCATGTACATGTGCAGCTTCACAGCATATGTTTAACTACATCGGTGGACATGAGATGGTAAAGTGATGTGCTGTGGTAATTAAATTGTATTCTAAAACACACAAATACATTTCACAATTCCCCCAAAGGATTTTCCTTAAACTATGATTTTGGTAGCTCCCCTGAGGACAGTCAGTGACATGACTATGCACTCTGTAATGTGCTGCAGAAGCTGTCAGTGCTATATAAATACATAATGATAATATGGCAGGACATTAGGCTATGACTATGGTAGGATTAGATTGTGAGCTTCTCTGAGGACAGTCAGTGACATGACTATGCACTCTGTAATGTGCTGCAGAAGCTGTCAGTGCTATATAAATACATAATGATAATATGGCAGGACATTAGACTATGACTATGACAGGATTAGATTGGGAGCTCCTCTGAGGACAGTCAGTGACATGACTATGTACTCTGCAAAGTGCTGCAGAAGATGTCACAGCTAGATAAATACATAATAATAATATGACAAGACATTAGGCTATGATTATGGTAGGAGGGAGGGAGGACACAGCAGGTTTATTGAGAAATTTTGGACAGAGGGTCATATAGTGAGGATGGACGGAGAGTGCTAGTAAGAAACTGGGCAGATAAAGATAAAGCGGGTGTCCAGACAAACCGTGAAAGAGGGTGACAGGGATTGTTTGGGTTTTCAAAAGAAAAAAAGTTGATACATTGGTAGGAATAGGGACATAAAACAAGAGAGAAGGTGAGCAGAGAAAGTGAGGGAGAGGACGGGGTTAGGACACAAGAGTGTGGACAGGGAGCAAGAGAGAGGGTGGAAAAAGACAGAGGGTGGTCAGAGAGGGTTAAGGAAGTGAGTGAGCAAAGAAAGATGGAACATTATGCTCTTATACAATGAACAGCCAGTCACAGTTGAGCTGCACAATATTAAATGTATGTTACACAAATTACTGCATATATCTACATCATCTGTAGATTTTATTCTGCAAACACTCTGCCTGCCTGTACAATGTGCTGATAGAAAAGTCTACATCCTCCTCCACTGTATTCATTTATGACCTCAAATGTCGTCTGGTCTGCATTCTGCAGGGAAGGCTGAGCTGCAGCCTGTGCACTAGAAGATCAGCTTCAGGATCGGACAGCCTGTTTCAGGCATTTACTTTGACAAGCCTGACATTACACAGAGCAGACGCTGCCTGCAAAGTTTTCTGAGCTTTCTTTCACATGACTGCACAGGATGCACACAACTCCCCTCCAGGACAGCCCCAAATGTAAACGTTATGTGTATATTTACAGGCAGCTAATCTGCAGACAAGAATGCTGCCTTCTCTCCTGTTGTGCAGAGCTGGCAAAAGAGCTGGGCTGCTGTAACACATAACTACCTGTCCCAGCGCTGGTAGTGCTGTCTTCTATGCCTTCTCCTCCTCACTTGACTCGGTCTCCTCTGATCTCCTCCTCACAACCATGATGCAGAGGGAAGGGGCGGGACTAGGAAGTAGTGCGAGGCTGCGAGCATGGAGAAACCCAGCGCTGGAGGGACATGTAACTACTCCATGTAGTAGCGCTGGGCTGCCGACGCGCCCCTCCTCTCTCAGCGCTCAGGGCAGCCGCACGGTCGCACGGCCCTAGAAACGGGCATGGCTAGTATAGTGCCCAAGTATAGCTAGTATAGTGCTCGGTATAGCTAGTATAGTGCCCCAGTATAGCTAGTATAGTGCTCAGTCAGGGCCGGTTTAAGCAACAATGGGGCCCCAGGGCAAAATAAACCTGGGCCCCCCCCCCCAACATATACCCCGGAACAAAAATCGGCATTAGGGGACCTTTTTTGCAGCTGGTATAGTCAGGGTGTGAAGTCCCAATCGGTCAGAGCTCCACATTCTGGCTATCCCAGCCTGCATGAGGGACAAGGGGTTAAAAAGTTTCAGGAGGGGGGACCCCACATAATTTAAAAAAAAAAAAATTCCCACACTCTAAACATAAAAAAAAATTGGGAAAATAGGAAAAAATGCCAGGGATCTTCATACAGCCATATTGCGGCTGTATAGCGATCCCTGGCCAAAGCGCTGTGACTGCGTATAGACCCCCTGGAAACCCCGTCAGGAAATTTATTGCGCTTTCGTTTGATGCATGTAAAATTACACTACTGTTAGGTTTGCTACTAAAAGTGACATTTACCGCATTTAAAACTATACTTTTTTCCTTCTAAACTTTAAAATCGATTTTCTCAAAAACTATAAGGTCTTTTTGAAAAATTGTTTTTTCCTCTTATTCCTAATGATCTCCTTAACATATCCTGCAAATTTAGGGTTTCTAGCATTTAAGGTGGATTTGTTATTAACCATTAAAGTCGGCAGGTTTTTAAATGTGTTTTTTTTTCCTTTGAAACTTTAAAATCGATTTTCTCAAAAACTATAAGGCCGATTTGAAAAAAAATGTTTTCCTCTTGTAGCCACTGGGGGCCCTACAAGCTTTGGGGCCCTGGGGCAGCTGCCTCCTTTGCCTTAATGGTAGCACCGGCCCTGTGCTCAGTATAGCTAGTATAGTGCACCAGTATAGCTAGTATAGTGCTCGGTATAGCTAGTATAGTGCCCAAGTATAGCTAGTATAGTTTTCAGTATAGCTAGTATAGTGCCCAGTATACAGTGGAGGAAATAATTATTTGACCCCTCACTGATTTTGTAAGTTTGTCCAATGACAAAGAAATGAAAAGTCTCAGAACAGTATCATTTCAATGGTAGGTTTATTTTAACAGTGGCAGATAGCACATCAAAAGGAAAATCGAAAAAAATAACCTTAAATAAAAGATAGCAACTGATTTGCATTTCATTGAGGGAAATAAGTTTTTGAACCCTTTAACAATAAAAGACTTAATACTTAGTGGAAAAACCCTTGTTTGCAAGCACAGAGGTCAAACGTTTCTTGTAATTGATGACCAAGTTTGCACACATTTTAGGAGGAATGTTGGTCCACTCCTCTTTGCAGATCATCTCTAAATCCCTAAGGTTTCGAGGCTGTCTCTGTGCAACTCTGAGCTTGAGCTCCCTCCATAGGTTTTTTATTGCATTAAGGTCCGGAGACTGACTAGGCCACTCCATGACCTTAATGTGCTTCTTCTTGAGCCACTCCTTTGTTGCCTTTGCTGTATGTTTTGGGTCATTGTCGTGCTGGAACACCCATCCACGACCCATTTTCAGTTTCCTGGCAGAGGGAAGGAGGTTGTCGTTCAGGATTTCACGATACATGGCTCCGTCCATTTTCCCGTTAATGCGATTAAGTTGTCCTGTGCCCTTAGCAGAAAAACACCCCCAAAGCAAAATGTTTCCACCCCCATGCTTGACGGTGGGGACGGTGTTTTGGGGGTCATAGGCAGCATTTTTCTTCCTCCAAACACAGCGAGTTGAGTTAATGCCAAAGAGCTCTATTTTGGTCTCATCAGACCACAGCACCTTCTCCCAGTCACTCACAGAATCATTCAGGTGTTCATTGGCAAACTTTAGACGGGCCTGCACATGTGCCTTCTTGAGCAGGGGGACCTTGCGAGCCCTGCAGGATTTTAATCCATTGCGGTGTAATGTGTTTCCAATGGTTTTCTTGGTGACTGTGGTCCCTGCTAATTTGAGGTAATTTACTAACTCCTCCCATGTAGTTCTAGGATGCTTTTTCACCTTTCTCAGAACCATTGACACCCCACGAGGTGAGATCTTGCGTGGAGCCCCAGAGCGAGGTCGATTGATGGTCATTTTGTGCTCCTTCCATTTTCGAACAATCACACCAACAGTTGTCACCTTCTCTCCCAGCTTCTTGCTAATGGTTTTGTAGCCCATTTCAGCCTTGTGCAGGTCTAGAATTTTGTCTCTGACATCCTTGGACAGCTCTTTGGTCTTTCCCATGTTGGAGAGTTTGGAGTCTGCTTGATTGATTGATTCTGTGGACAGGTGTCTTTTATACAGGTGACTAGTTAAGACAGGTGTCCTTAATGAGGGTGACTAATTGAGTAGAAGTGTCTAACCACTCTGTGGGAGCCAGAACGCTTAATGGTTGGTAGGGGTTCAAAAACTTATTTCCCTCAATGAAATGCAAATCAGTTGCTATCTTTTATTTAAGGTTATTTTTTCGATTTTCCTTTTGATGTGCTATCTGCCACTGTTAAAATAAACCTACCATTGAAATGATACTGTTCTGAGACTTTTCACTTCTTTGTCATTGGACAAACTTACAAAATCAGTGAGGGGTCAAATAATTATTTCCTCCACTGTAGGTAGTATAGTGCTCAGTATAGCTAGTATAGTGCCCAGTATAGCTAGTATAGTGCTCGGTATAGCTAGTATAGTGCCCCAGTATAGCTAATATAGTGCTCGGTATAGCTAGTATAGTGCCCAAGTATATCTAGTATAGTGCCCAGTATAGCTAGTATAGTGCCCAAGTATAGCTGGTATATTGCCCAGTATAGCTTGTATAGTGCCCAGTATAGCTAGTATAGTGCCCAGTATAGGTAGTATAGTGCTCGGTATAGCTAGTATAGTGCCCAAGTATAGCTAGTATAGTGCCCAAGTATATCTAGTATAGTGCTCAGTATAGGTAGTATAGTGCCAGGTATAGCTAGTATAGTGCCCAAGTATAGCTGGTATAGTGCTCAGTATAGCTAGTATAGTGCTCAGTATAGGTAGTATAGTGCCAGGCATAGCTAGTATAGTGCCCAGTATAGCTAGTATAGTGCTCAGTATAGCTAGTATAGTGCTCAGTATAGCTAGTATAGTGCTCAGTATAGCTAGTATAGTGCCCAAGTATAGCTAGTATAGTGCCCAGTATAGCTAGTATAGTGCCAGGTATAGCTAGTATAGTGCCCAGTATAGCTAGTATAGTGCTCAGTATAGTGCTCAGTATAGGTAGTATAGTGCCAGGTATAGCTAGAATAGTGCTCAGTATAGCTAGTATAGTGCTCAGTATAGCTAGTATAGTGCTCAGTATAGGTAGTATAGTGCTCAGTATAGGTAGTATAGTGCCAGGTATAGCTAGTTTAGTGCCCAAGTATAGCTAGTATAGTGCTCGGTATAGCTAGTTTAGTGCCCAAGTATAGCTAGTATAGTGCCCAGTGTAGCTAGTATAGTGCTCAGTATAGCTAGTATAGTGCTCAGTATAGCTAGTATAGTGCTCAGTATAGGTAGTATAGTGCCAGGTATAGCTAGTTTAGTGCCCAAGTATAGCTAGTATAGTGCCCCCCGCCTCACCCAACTCCCCCTGTAGACAGAGCGGTTTCCTGTATCGCCGTTACTATGGAAACCGCTCTGCCTCCAGCTTCCTGTCATCACACAGCAGCTGCCATGGAGCGAGCTGCTGTGAACTATTTACATGCCTGGGAGACGGAGAGGGGAATAGAGAAAGCCGCACAGTAAGCTAATAGCAGTGGCGGACGCGGAGCCGGGGGGGGGGGGGGGCTGCGCCCTTCCACCAACAACGAGACTCGCAAGCAAGCCGCCCCCCAACTTTTGGCCCACTTTACCTTTACTTCATGAAATTACATGAGGTAAAACTTTACTTAAACTACCAGAATTCAAAAGTTGATTTCCCTCATGAGGTAAACCCAATTCCATGAGGTAATTATTTACTAAACACTACCAGAATTGAGCCCTATGTGTATTGCATGATGCTGTAAATGCTGATGTAAAGGATTAAATTATCCTAAAGATGGCCATACATTAATAGATTGAAACCAGATTTCATTATGGGATCGATCTTTTTCCAATCAAATCTGATCTTCAGAGGGATAAAATTCTTCCACACACTCATGTTAATACCAGACTATTAATAGAAATAAAATATCGGGTGACGGGGCCAGCCGCTATACAAATTGCGGCTATAAAGGACCACAGTTTGTATAGCGGGTGACACCAACACCCACTATTTTATCAGGCTCCCCGGCTCCCATATTTACATTTACAGATGTTACCAACATGTTTGGTAGGGGCGTTGCGATCCTTGGTGGCAAGGGCGGGCGAAATATGGGGGGGGAGAGCTAAGTTTCCGTTAGGGCATTGTGAAACCTAAGGCCAGCTCTGGCTCCTACCATATTCTCTACTGACTGTGAATATCTGCAGTGACTGTCACCTTCTGCATCCTCTTACATGTCTTCCAGCTTGTACCATCTACAGCGACTCTAGCCTTCTCATGCAGCTCGTAGCACCTCCTCCTTCTCATCCATTGCTGTTCAATTCAAGCAGCTCTGATCGCCATCTGCAACTCTTGCAATCACCATCTCCAGCTCCTGTCTGCTCTTGGATGTCATCTCCTGCAGTGACTGTCATCCCCTGCAGTGAACTTCTCCTTCAACTAATCTCCTGCAGTGACTGTCATCCCTTGCAGTAAACTTCTCCTTCAGCTTATCTCCTGCAGTGACTGTCATCTCCTGCAGTGAACATCACCTTCAATATTTTGTACATGCCTGACTAAGGCGGCCAAAACCTACTGCCTGAGCCAATAGTCAGGTGTGTGTACAGCGGCCGCCAACCCCTGACCCCCAAGTGATCTGCCGGGCAGATCAACTCACCCCTGCGACGGCCGATTGCTTTGGCTGCACCACTCCCCCGCCCAATGCATGGCACCACACACCATCCTCCCTCTGCCCCCCATATAGCAACAGAAGAATACTTTGTCAGCTGTCTACCTGGAAGATCGTGTCCCGATTCCCGACGGGCAACATAAAATCCATAGGTGTATATACACCTTAACACCCCACTCCATAGGCTGACTGTAGCGTAGGGATAACCAAATAGATGAGATTAGGCCTATTTGTGTACACATACATATAACTTTAGAACAGGGCACATTGGAGGCCACCACCAATCAAAACAGGAGATGTAGGGTTAGAGTAGGCCACACATACTGCACACATGTATCCAACAGTAGCATAGGGTTGTTAGGGTGACTAGCACCAATTAGTGTAATGAAGTGTAGGACTCACCCTAAAAGAGTCTACTGTGATGTGGTGGGCAAGCTTACAATCCCACTGCCCAAAGGTTTTACTTTTCACCAACTGAATTAACTAAAAGGACTCTTAATGCTTGGATCACCAACCATCATTATCCTGAAGTGCCAATACACAATTCCATCTATGCCTTTTCAGACAGACGGCTGAACTGATGCTGGCTGGCCCTGGTGCCAGGACCACCACAACTCCCAGCATGCCCCCAAAGAGGAACCACAGCTCTCAGCATGCCCCCACAGCTTTATGGGGTATGCTGGGAGCTGTAGTGCCTCTATGGTGACATGCTGGGAGCTGTGATGCCTTAGGCCTCTTTCACATCAGGTTGATGCGTTTGGGGCTACGTTAAGGTCGCATAACGTGCCCCTAACGCAACGCCTGATGGCGTTGAAGGAGGACGCTACCTAGAGCCGCGTTATGCAGCTCTTGGTGCGCCTTTTTTGTGCTATGGACTGCGGAGACCACGTGATCCGCATCACTTGGTCCCGCCAGCCAATTGCCGCACAGAGCGGCCGCTCTGGGAAGTAAACACTGCACGTCACACAGTTCAGTGAATATTAATTAGCCATGTGGCTAGGGGCACTAGCGGACTCTCCCCTCCTCCTCCAACATAACTGCGCATGTGCAAGCAGTCGATAACGCACAGCATGCAGCACTTTCCAATAACGTCCAGCGTTACACTGTAACACAACGTGGGCACTGTGAACAGCCCATTGATTTTTCATTGCTGTGAGTTGGGCTGCGTTACAGGCTGCTCTAACATCACCTTGTAACGTCCCACTGTGAAAGCAGCCTTAATGTAGAGCACATTGGGAGCTGTGGTGCATCAATGGGGGTATGTCATAACGGTATATTACTGTTATTTTTGCAAATAAGGGCTTGTAATTAGTGACAGACGCAAAACTGAAAAAATACACCTTTATTTCCAAATAAAATATTGTCACCATACATTGTGATAGGGGCATAATTTAAATGGTGTAATAACCATGACAAATGGACAAATAAAACGTGGGTTTTAATAACAGAAGCATGTATTATTTTAAAACTTTGATGGCTGAAACCTGAGAATAATGCATTTTTTTCTTACTATTCCCATTAAAATGCATTTAGAATAAAATAATTTTTAGCAAAATGTACCACCCAAAGAAAGCCTAATTGGTGTCGAAAAAAAGAAGATATAGATCACTTTGTTGTGATAAGTAGTGATAAAGTTATTGGCAAATGAAAGGGAGGATCGCTGAAATGTGAAAATTGCTCTCGTCCATAAGGGGGAAAACACCTTAGTGGTGAACTGGTTAAGTGTGGGCCTGGATAAAGATGATGCTATTGCTTTTGCTGTTGTGCTTCTATTAGTACCGATATTCCACCACCAACAGTAAACCTCACCATTAATCACAATCATTTGGAGGTTGATATATGAATAGAGGGGCAGAAATAGGAAATGGGCTGTAACAAAACTTTTGTTATTAGTCGCTGTTACTGAATCATTTGTTTTACCATCCTGTCAGCTGAAAGAAAATATCATACTAAAGTAACACTCCATTCTCTGCTGCTTATGCAGTGTTTAGCCACTATAAATCTCTGAAGGTGTTACATCTCACAGTAATGCTGCAGTGCATCAGTAATGTATGTTATTGGAAACCAGCAGCATGAAGACACTGTGGCCTTGATATGTGCCATTGCATCAAAATAATCATTGCCATTCACTTCACCTATCAGTATTGCTAATGCTTTGGCTGATCAGCGTACTGTGCAGATTGCTACTGCTGATGTCACAGGCTCCTTATTTAAAGTGGACCTGAACTCTTGCTCTGGACAGAAGGGAAACATAGAGAAATGTACCCTATATGTATTTACAGTTGGGACTAATCCCAGCTGTAGTTTTATCTCTTAGCGGTGTCAGCTGGCTGCCTCAGCAGTGCAGCTAATTTGTAAACACAGGATGTTAACCCTATGTCTGCGTCCATGAAAGCAGGAAGTAGACACACTGCAGATTTATTGCAAGAATTGTATCAGCTTTAACAAAGAAATGTTTATAAGGTTATTATGCTGTAGCTTATACAGTATTTCAGAGCAGAGAGGAAGTTCTGAGTTCAGGTCCGCTTCAACAGCTACTGTACGTTGCTCATCACTGTATCTCTGGATGGGAATAAAATGAACAACGTACTCCCTCATTGTATTGCTGATAAAGATGTACCATCTAGGTCTGATGACGTGAAGCAGTTTTTTACCAATATAAATCACTTAATTGCTACCATTACTTGTGCTTCTGGTGCTCATAGCAGTTGTAGGCAGACTCTAGATGCCGTGGGACTTACTTGGCAATATTCTCCAACAAAATGCCGAGATCCATCATGACGATTAAAATGTCAATCTTTCTAGACAAGACAAATAACACTTAAGGGGCCCATACACCTAACGATTTTCCCGCCGATATACGGCCGATTCGATCACAGTGATCGAATCGGCTGTGAAATCGCCGTGCACACCGCTGACAGAACGATCGATTTCCGTCCGAAATCGATAGTTCCCATCGATTCCCGTCGATCCGTGCAGAAGATTTGTCTCGATCGCCGGCGGGTCAGGAGTGCGTCGATAGCGGCGTTCGAATGCCCGATGACCGACGCAATACAGCGAGTATACATTACCTGTTCCGGCCGGCGCGAGTCCCCGCTGTCTTCTTTCCGCGTTGGGTTCCGGACCGGCTGCTGGTACACAGAACTTCCTGTCCCGGCAGGAAGTTTAAACAGTAGAGCGCCCTCCCCTGGACAGGAAGTTCAGTAGCTGCAGGAACGGTCTGGAGCCCGGAGCGGAGAAGAAGACAGCTGGGACCAGGGGACTCGCGCCGGCCGAAACAGGTAATGTATTGGGGGGGGGGCGGCAGCAGCGGCAGCTCCACAGATTGTGATCAGTTTCAGGCTGAAATCGATTCACAATCTGTTTGCAGTAAGATTGTCAGATTCGATCAGAGAGGGATCTATCTGTTGGTCGAATCTGATGGCAAATCGACCAGTGTATGGCCACCTTTACAGTATACTGCACTTTTCTCTTGGCAGACTCAACGTGCTTGAGCTACAGCCACTAGGAAACGCTCAGTAGACAATAGCAGTGTTAGGTAATATAGCCCAAGGTCTCCTTACTGAACAGAAATAGCCAAGATTTGAACCCAGGTTGCTTCTATAAGACGCAAAGCCCTTAACCATAGTTCTGCCAACCTGCTCTTGGACCACACTGAGGTGCCAGTGGCATAGCTAGAGATCATGGGGCCCCCTCGCAAAACTTTCATGAGGCCCTCAGATGTAGGCACTATTAAGCAATGCCACCTGCCCTACCCTGTGGATATGAGTTAATTGAGCCATTTACATTCTCATGCAATCAACACTGCATATAATTCATGGGCACTGAGACAAAGACAGAGGGTGGAGAAACACATTAAAGGAATACTATCAATGCCCAAGTGTTCTAAAATGACAAAGTACAAATAATGTCTAAGTAGCTGTGTAAACATTTTCCTACTTTTCATGTTAAATATCAGAGGCAAAAGCTGTAATTTATTGAGTGTAGGATTTAGCTATATTGGGACAAATCAATTACAGAAGGGGTATCTGCTTCAATGCACAGCCAGAGTTGCATATCAGACTACAGTGTATTTTTCTCTGAAAGCAAAAACAGCATGAAAAGCTGTGACAATTACAAATGTTCATAACAAGTTTCCTCTGCTCTCTTCAGACACTTCAGTCAGAAACACAGGACACAGAAGCTGCAGCTGTTGGGAGCTTTCTCTCTCTCACACACATAGTTATACACAGGGTTAACTGATCAAGTGTGAGAGGAATTTCTCCTCCCCTTATGGCTCATGCTGCCTTCAGTTTTGGTGTCAGTAAAGCTTGAAAGTATTTTGATAGCAGTAAACAAAGAGGTTGCCAGTGAAATGTCTACACCAGTACTCAGGGCCGGATTTAGGAACAGGCATCCAAGGCCTGGGACTAGGGCGACAGAATCTGCCACATTCCAAAGGGCGGGTGACAGGTTAACTGCACCTGTCACCTGCCATAAGAGCCGCTCGCTCACTCTGCAAGTCCGCAGCCGCCCCGCTCTGTCTGCCCGAGCCTGTGTGAACAGAGCAGCTGGCAGGGGCGGTCACCAGCTACGAGCAGCGCACTGTGAGACAACGAGCCTGAAGCTTCCTGCATACAGACTCTCCCAATCCTCGCTCTGAGCAGCCAGTGTCAGGGGCGACTTCCTATACAGCAGCTAACTGCAGCATCGCTGTTTGCACGCAGTCAATCAAGCATGCTACAAGTGACGTTAGCCAGCCCTGAGCCCAGCCAAGAGTGTGGAGTAGATGTGAGGGTCTGAGGTCTCGCGTGCTGCTGGGGTTGATTTATGCATGAGAATCCCAGTGTGCAGAGACCGCGCAGCTTGAGAACTCCTTCCCCCTCCCTGAAAAAGTTTCTCTGCTGTGCACACACAGCGATCGCCTCACTTCCAGCGTGGGTGATGGATGCCAGAAGAGGGTCTGACAGCAAGGGAGATAAAGGCTGCAGGCTGTAAGTGTACACCACTGAAATTACTGTACTGTCTGACTGATGTTCAATGTGTGTCCCCTCCCCCCTTTAGATAACTATACCTAGGGGGCTTCTTACCAGTCCCCATCCTCTGTTGTGATCCCTTCTGTTGTCACGCTGTGACCAATGCTGGCTACACACGTTGTGATGTCCCGCTCGATCCGTGGGATCAATCGATTATTTCCGCCATGTTCGATCGGGTTTCGATCGATACAGCCGTCGATTTACTCATGTTAAGTATGGAAAATCGACAGCTGTAATGAACGAAACCCGATCGAACATGGCGGAAATAATCGAATCGATCCCGCCGGAAATCAAAACGTGTGTACCCAGCATAATGCTCTTGCTCTGCGTCTGTCTACTCTGTGCCCTGTGAGCTCCTATTCAGATGTGTACAGCAGCAACGGCCTATGAGCTTTCTCCAGCCCCCTTTAATCCATCTGCTTCATAGCTGTATTTTCGCAGTTTGACACTGTAAATTCCCCAAGCGGCCCTGTCGTGATTCACTGCAGCCAATCGCACTCCATAAGTGGGAGTGTTCTGTACAAGCGCAATTCTCTAAGACTGCAACATTACTTGCACAGTAGGCTGTAGGGCGATTGGAAGGTGTACACGGCCAGCCTGGGACCACACATGTGCTGTGGCACAAGACTGGGCTGGATCACGGACTCCACTGTGGAGAATGGAGGGGAACAGGAGGACGGTGATTAAGCAGATGGATTCAAGGTGGCTGGAGGAAGCCTCAGGTAAGTATAAAACCTTATACTTTATTTCAGGTTTCCTTTAAAGTGTACCTGAGACGGGAGAAAAGTTCTACTTTACTTACCTGGGGCTTCTTCCATTCCCTCGTAGCCTTACAGGTCCCTTGGTTTCCTACTTATCTGTTAAGTTGTGCCGCTGTCCCCATCCAAAAGCTTAGCCCACTAGACCAGTTCTGCGCTACTACATATGTGCGGCCCTGGCCAGGCTCGTACTGAGCCGCCGAAGCACCGATTGTCCCATCGTTGGGCCCCGGCCAGCCCGCCTCCTGGGGGCCCCAGAGCTGAGGAGGGGGGCACAGCGCAGGAAGGGGGGAAATTGTGCACAGAGCAGCGGGGGGGGGGGGGGGGGAAGCCTCCCCTCCCTCACCTAGGGGCCCCCCCTTCCGCGCTCCCCTACCCTCCAAAATTGCAGCCAGCCAGTCCGCGGCAGTAGCAGGGAATAGCTTAGCGGCATCAGAGCGATAGTGCTGCTGGGCTGGGCTGGTCTCCGCCTCCTGCACTGACCAATCACGCTCTCACAGGAAGTACTGCGAGAGTGTTATTGGTCAGTGCAGGAGACGGAGACCAGCCCAGCTGAGCGGCACGCAGCGCTATCGCTCTGATGCCGCTAAGCTATTCCCTGCTACTGCCGCTGACTGCATGGCTGCAATTTTGGAGTATGAGGCAGCGCGGAAGGGGGGGGGGGCCCTAGGTGAGGGAGGCGGGGAGGCTTACCCCCCCCCCCGCTGTTGTGTGCACAATTTCCCCCCTTCATGCGCTGTGCCCCCCGCCTTCTCAGCTCTGGGGCCCCCACTAACTGGGGACCTGCCTTTGTGGGGAAATCTGCTGCCAATCTAATTGCATTTTCTGGGGATATCTGCCGCCAATCTAATTGCAGTTTGTAGGGAAATCTGCCGCCAAACTAATTGCATTTTGTGGGGATATCTGCCGCCAATCTGATTGTATTTTGATGTGAAATCTGCCGCCAATCTAATTGCATTTTGCGGGGATATCTGCTGCCAATCTGGTTGCATTTTGTGAGGGTATCTGCTGCCAATCTGATTGCATTTAGTGGGAATATCTGCCGCCAATCTGATTGCATTTAGTGTGGATATCTGCCGCCAATCTGATTGCATTTTGTGGGGGTATCTGCCGCCAATCTGATTGCATTTTGTGGGGACATCTGCCACCAAATTGATTGCATTTTGTCGGGAAATCTGCTGCCATTTGACTACTTGATGAATTATCATGAGGCATGTAACTACTTGATTATTTTATCTAAAATGTTTCTGGTCAGACCTAATCTCTGTAAATAACACCGCTTCTTACTTTGTGTTTTTTTATTTTTTATTTAAAGTCTGCCCACGACTCATGACCACGCCCATGTTCCAGTGCGTAGTGACACTCAACTACTCTTGCTGCGGCGCGCTGCGCGCGCCGCATGTGGACATATCCCTATTGGAGACTGTCCTCAGAAGTGCTTACAATCTATTCCCTACCATAAAATCATGCAAAATTTCTAGAGTACATGTGTATGTGAGCCCAAAATGGCGGGGGGGAAGGGGTGAAGGAGGAGAGGGGATCGGGGGGGGGGAGGGGGAGAGGGTGGCGGGCCCCAGGCTGAAACTTCCTTGGTGGCCCTTAGTGTCCTAGTCCATAGTGACCCTGGCCCTGCACCTCCTCAGTTGTGCTCCCGTGAACGGGAGCATTCTGCGCATGAGTAGAATGCTGCCAGCTATGGGAGCATGATCAAGGAGGTGTGCAGCCGTGTGTGTGCAGTACCCGGCGACTGGCGATCTTTCAGAGGAAGATAACGATAATCTTGGGGGGGGGGGGGGGGGGCGGTTGGTGACCGTGGGCCTTGGGTGGAAAAAAGTACAAATCCGGCCCTGGTGATGTCCCGCTCGATCCGTGGGATCAATCGATTATTTCCGCCATGTTCGATCGGGTTTCGATCGATACAGCCGTCGATTTACTCATGTTAAGTATGGAAAATCGACAGCTGTAATGAACGAAACCCGATCGAACATGGCGGAAATAATCGAATCGATCCCGCCGGAAATCAAAACGTGTGTACCCAGCATAATGCTCTTGCTCTGCGTCTGTCTACTCTGTGCCCTGTGAGCTCCTATTCAGATGTGTACAGCAGCAACGGCCTATGAGCTTTCTCCAGCCCCCTTTAATCCATCTGCTTCATAGCTGTATTTTCGCAGTTTGACACTGTAAATTCCCCAAGCGGCCCTGTCGTGATTCACTGCAGCCAATCGCACTCCATAAGTGGGAGTGTTCTGTACAAGCGCAATTCTCTAAGACTGCAACATTACTTGCACAGTAGGCTGTAGGGCGATTGGAAGGTGTACACGGCCAGCCTGGGACCACACATGTGCTGTGGCACAAGACTGGGCTGGATCACGGACTCCACTGTGGAGAATGGAGGGGAACAGGAGGACGGTGATTAAGCAGATGGATTCAAGGTGGCTGGAGGAAGCCTCAGGTAAGTATAAAACCTTATACTTTATTTCAGGTTTCCTTTAAAGTGTACCTGAGACGGGAGAAAAGTTCTACTTTACTTACCTGGGGCTTCTTCCATTCCCTCGTAGCCTTACAGGTCCCTTGGTTTCCTACTTATCTGTTAAGTTGTGCCGCTGTCCCCATCCAAAAGCTTAGCCCACTAGACCAGTTCTGCGCTACTACATATGTGCGGCCCTGGCCAGGCTCGTACTGAGCCGCCGAAGCACCGATTGTCCCATCGTTGGGCCCCGGCCAGCCCGCCTCCTGGGGGCCCCAGAGCTGAGGAGGGGGGCACAGCGCAGGAAGGGGGGAAATTGTGCACAGAGCAGCGGGGGGGGGGGGGGGGAAGCCTCCCCTCCCTCACCTAGGGGCCCCCCCTTCCGCGCTCCCCTACCCTCCAAAATTGCAGCCAGCCAGTCCGCGGCAGTAGCAGGGAATAGCTTAGCGGCATCAGAGCGATAGTGCTGCTGGGCTGGGCTGGTCTCCGCCTCCTGCACTGACCAATCACGCTCTCACAGGAAGTACTGCGAGAGTGTTATTGGTCAGTGCAGGAGACGGAGACCAGCCCAGCTGAGCGGCACGCAGCGCTATCGCTCTGATGCCGCTAAGCTATTCCCTGCTACTGCCGCTGACTGCATGGCTGCAATTTTGGAGTATGAGGCAGCGCGGAAGGGGGGGGGGGCCCTAGGTGAGGGAGGCGGGGAGGCTTACCCCCCCCCCCGCTGTTGTGTGCACAATTTCCCCCCTTCATGCGCTGTGCCCCCCGCCTTCTCAGCTCTGGGGCCCCCACTAACTGGGGACCTGCCTTTGTGGGGAAATCTGCTGCCAATCTAATTGCATTTTCTGGGGATATCTGCCGCCAATCTAATTGCAGTTTGTAGGGAAATCTGCCGCCAAACTAATTGCATTTTGTGGGGATATCTGCCGCCAATCTGATTGTATTTTGATGTGAAATCTGCCGCCAATCTAATTGCATTTTGCGGGGATATCTGCTGCCAATCTGGTTGCATTTTGTGAGGGTATCTGCTGCCAATCTGATTGCATTTAGTGGGAATATCTGCCGCCAATCTGATTGCATTTAGTGTGGATATCTGCCGCCAATCTGATTGCATTTTGTGGGGGTATCTGCCGCCAATCTGATTGCATTTTGTGGGGACATCTGCCACCAAATTGATTGCATTTTGTCGGGAAATCTGCTGCCATTTGACTACTTGATGAATTATCATGAGGCATGTAACTACTTGATTATTTTATCTAAAATGTTTCTGGTCAGACCTAATCTCTGTAAATAACACCGCTTCTTACTTTGTGTTTTTTTATTTTTTATTTAAAGTCTGCCCACGACTCATGACCACGCCCATGTTCCAGTGCGTAGTGACACTCAACTACTCTTGCTGCGGCGCGCTGCGCGCGCCGCATGTGGACATATCCCTATTGGAGACTGTCCTCAGAAGTGCTTACAATCTATTCCCTACCATAAAATCATGCAAAATTTCTAGAGTACATGTGTATGTGAGCCCAAAATGGGGGGGGGGAAGGGGTGAAGGAGGAGAGGGGATCGGGGGGGGGGAGGGGGAGAGGGTGGCGGGCCCCAGGCTGAAACTTCCTTGGTGGCCCTTAGTGTCCTAGTCCATAGTGACCCTGGCCCTGCACCTCCTCAGTTGTGCTCCCGTGAACGGGAGCATTCTGCGCATGAGTAGAATGCTGCCAGCTATGGGAGCATGATCAAGGAGGTGTGCAGCCGTGTGTGTGCAGTACCCGGCGACTGGCGATCTTTCAGAGGAAGATAACGATAATCTTGGGGGGGGGGGGGGGGGGCGGTTGGTGACCGTGGGCCTTGGGTGGAAAAAAGTACAAATCCGGCCCTGCCAGTACTTAGCAGCACTTTCCAAACAATTCCTATCTCAATTGAAAAAAATATGTAAATCAATAGTGTTCCTTTAAGTACCACCTGGACCCCCTTTGCTCCAGGGCCCCATGGCTCCTGCTGTGCTGCTATGACTATTGCTACACCCCCTGCTGAGGGCTATTTCAGCAGCATTAGCAATAACATAGCTCATACATTATTATTATTATTATTATTATTATTATTTAGTATTTATATAGCGCCGACATATTACGCAGCGCTGTACAGTGTATATATATATATTGTCTTGTCACTAACTGTCCCTCAAAGGAGCTCACAATCTAATCCCTACCATTGCCATATGTCTATATTATGTAGTGTAAGTACTGTAGTCTAGGGCCAATTTTTTTAGGGGGAGCCAATTAACTTATCTGTATGTTTTTGGAATGTGGGAGGAAACCGGAGTGGCCGGAGGAAACCCACGCAGACACGGAGAGAACATACAAACTCTTTGCAGATAGTGCCCTGGCTGGGATTCGAACCAGGGACCCAGCGCTGCAAGGCGAGAGAGCTAACCACTACGCCACCGTGCTGCCCCTACATGTGTCATACTGCAGTTAATATAACTGTCCATAACATATGTTTCTCCTATGATTGTGGATGTAAACACATTAGTACTGTATTTCATATTCTATGTTAAAAATTGGAGAAATGGAAAAAAAAATGAAAGATTAGTGCAAACCCATCACACACATGATGATATACTGAGGTTCTTACAGCATAAGCCATATGTTATAAAAGCAACATCTATACAATGCTGACAATAGAGGCTTTAATACTTACATTTTAGGGTAACTTTTTAAAAGCTCCATAAATTAATGTCTCTGCCATGTCATGTGACTTGCTTACAAAACAAACAATGCCCAAGTCACAGCTATAGAAATGTCAGGAAAACCAGGCAGCACTTATTTGGGAGTAAATGTATACAATATACCACTTATACTAACCATATGAAAAAAAATTATTACATTGGTAAAATCCCTTGCGTCCAACTCTCTTCGAAGAATTGCAATATTTTATTTATTATTATTATTATTGTGACTTCCAATTTATGATCCCAGTCTTTTGTTTGCGCTGGATTCTGTGCCAGGGTGAGACACCGTTCCTGAGTTAGGGTGTGCTGAAATAGGGGGTGTCTCCTGTGCATGTGTGCAGAGAGAGCGTTTAGTGGTGTATCATACAAACCCAACAGGATGAACAGCAGCTGAGCAGCCAGCTGTCTCTCACTCAGTTCACTTGTTATAGAGGTCTCTAGCATTTTAGGGCAAGTGATCCCTATCCATTCCAGTGTTTCTAGCACACCCAGGAGGTCTTATTATCGCTCCTCACAACGAGCCTTGAATGCCTGGGATCACTTATTATAGCGAAGGAGGGAGCAGCCCAGCTTTGCGCCCTCATCTCCTCTCTCTGTCTTTCTGGCCACTCGCTGCAGCATGGCGCAGGAGTCGCCCTTCCTTTAACACTACCTGAATCATGAATGGTGCATTGCACTAGACTCTCAGCTTTCCAACAACAGGTCATTTTTGGCAGATGATTAAATAAAGCTTTCACAGGAGGCTGCCAAACTACCAACGTCAGGTTCTCTTGTGCATTGGATGGGATAATACGTAAATGCCAAATATTGTTGTTTAATACAGCCATGCTGATGTATCTACCATCATGTAAGAATGTGTTGCTAAATTACAGTGGATGAAAAGTTATTTTAAAATCTTGACTCTTGCTTCTCTGTCCACTCCTTCATGACCCTAAGCTTGATTGATTGAAAACATTTCCTGTTCTCTATCCATGGCCTGTGTATGACTGTGGAAGTGATGCAATTCCAAAGGAAGAAAACCCCTTGCCTCATATGAGTTAACTGTCACCTTGCATTGCACACACTTTACTAGATGATTCAACTACTGATATTTGCAATGCGAATGCAAAATTTAATTCACCTGATGCATTTTAACAATCAAATTGAGCATTAGGATGCCGCTTTTTGGTATATGATTTTAGATTGCTTTCCTAATTGCCATATAACATATACTCCCTACTGCTATACTAATCCAAATATTCTTCTTTTATATTAAATATATTTTATTTTAAATGAATTTTATTTAAAAATGGCAGAACCTGCAAGCATAGGGCTTATTCACCTGATCAATACCAACCAACATGATTGTTGACATCTGCAGGTATTCTGTAAGGGGGTGGATACCCTCCCCCATCACCCAAGCTCGCAAACTGCTTTATTTTCCATTGTTGAGGACATATGGCTCGTCCTCCTCTCCGCTACCCAAAAAAAAAAAGATCACAAGAACAACATTAGCTCTCAAAAGAGCTGTAGAGGATGAGGAGTGCTTTTAGCAATAAGTATCAGCAAGAAGCAAGCTAACAAGTCTAACACAAGAGCCTAACTAAGCTTTCCCTATGTCTATACAGCAGGTTCTCTCTCTTCTTTAATTACTGCAGCCACACGAGTGAGTGAAAAGGCTGACGCTGCCTGCCTTTTATAAGGGGGAAGAGGCTCCAGGAGGGAGTGTAGCCTGATTGGCTACCCTGTGTCTGCTGACTGTGATGTAGAGGGTCAAAGTTGACCCTTATGATGTAGTATCCTTATGATGTAGTATAGGGGGCGAGTCAAACTCACACATAGTTCGCGGTTCACCGCGAACGCGAACCACGAAGTTCGCGCAAATAAGTTTGCTGCGAACCGTTCGGGCCATCTCTATCAATGGACAAACAGCATTACAGCTCACGTGTATTGGAGCAAAAGTATGGCTCCTTAGTCATAGTCATTGCTGTCTTGATGTGTCTGTTGCCTACCGAGGTGACCCATCCCTGTCGTCCTAGCATCCCCTGGTCACCTCTCCCTCGTTCACCGCAGCACCACCCATTGCACAGGTTTGATGTAATTTCTTTGTTTATGGCAACACTGTTTACTTTTGGCTGAAGAACGGAATAAATACCGGAATGTTTAAAGATATAGGTGCACAGTAATTTCCTTTTATGTGCTAAGTGTGTTTGTTATTGTGCCCCGCACTAATCCCACTTGCTGCACGTCTCCAAGTCCAAACCGTGAGCCAATTTGAAGGTGTGTGTTTATGAGAGGTGAAGATGAACACCATTACATGTTATGCAGGTGCTTTCTCAGCGAAGCTCTTAACCCTCAGAAGAAAGCAGCTGAGTGCCGGATTACGCTTCTTGCTATAGTGTATTAAATACTATTCCCCCTTCAGGCCGCCATGGATAGTGGGGAATGATATAATTCGGCTTCCAGCAATTGTTGAAGCCGAATTATTATGTTTTAAAATTCAGCTCCGTCTTCTGACGGCGCCGAAGTTACTCCCTGTGCCTGCTATAGCCGTAATTCCTATTACGGCCTATGGAGGCGCCGGTTGCGCCCAAATCTCCTGCGCTGGTTTCAGCGTCTTCAAATCCAGCTGCCTTCTGTCTGAGTACACAGTTGATGCCTTGCTTCCTATTCTCTGTAGTTCAAGTAGTCATTGCTCTAGCAGAATACTTCTAGAATTCACATGAGGTTTCCTTAACCTCCTTAGCGGTATGGACGAGCTCAGCTCGTCCATTACCGCCAGGAGGCCGTCGCTCAGGCCCCGCTGGGCCGATTTTGTTAATTTTTTTTTTAATCACGCAGCTAGCACTTTGCTAGCTGCGTGGGGGATTTGATCGCCGCCGCTCGCCGCCGCTCCCCGACGCGAAAGGAGCCCCCCCCCCCCGCATACCCCGTGCGCAGCCTGGCCAATCAGTGCCAGGCAGCGCTGCAGGGGTGGATCGGGACTCCGGATGACGGCACGACGTCCATGACGTCATCGCGATCGTCGCCTTGGCGACGGGAGAAGCCCTAAAGGAAACCCCGTTCAGAACGGGATTTCTGGATGGGCTAATGCGCTGGCGGCGATCGAAGGTTAGGAAGGGACGCCGTGGGGGGGGGGGGGGTCAATCATGTAGCTAGCGCTAGGCTAGCTACATGATTTAAAGAAAAAAAAGCAAAAAATAGTGCTGCGCTGCCACCCTGGCGATGTTGATAAAACGCCAGGGTTAAAGAAAATAAGACCACCAGTATTATTACACTAAAGAATGTTAAATATTTTCATAAGTGGAGAGGTGTGGTATATATTAACAGTCTCAGTTAGCTGGAAAACTTTTGTTATAATAAGGCCAAGTTGTGAAACTATAATTCATTTCAGAGTTGCACGTAACAAACATTTCTAAAATATATATATTCATTTTAAATGTTTAACAAAACAAAAAACGTACCAATCTTAATGTTTCTCTTGTTGGCTGTTGTTGTAAATATACTAGACATTTTGGCTACTTAAAGGGACACTTAGGCGAGGAATAAAAAATCAGTTTTACTTTCCTGGGTCTTCCACTGCCCCCTCCAGCCGTCCTATGCCCTCGCAGTCACTCCCAGAGCCTCCGGTCCCCCGCCGCCAGCTACTTTCCTTTTCGCCGACAGGCCTGGCCACGTGTATTTCTCTTCGTATTCCTGTCCGCAATAGCGTCCTGCTTCTATGCATAACGCTATTCAGGACGGGAACATGAAGAAGGATACACGTGGCCAGGCCTGCGCAGGCGCAGAAAGCCTGCTGACTCCCTGTCAGCGAAAACGGAACTAGCTGGCGGTGAGGGACCAGAGGCTCCATGAGTGACTGCGAGGGCATGGGATGGCTGCAGGGAGCTGGTAAAAGCCCCAGGCAATCAAAACTGATTTATTTATTCCTGACTTAAGTGTCCCTTTAAGGTTATAAAAAATACTACCACATTTAACTGCCAGCTATGATTTATCACAAAGGAAAAATGAAGAAAATTATGCTTACTTTCAGCCATGTCATTAGTACAGACATTGGTGGAAGGCACTCTTAAAGTGCCTTTAGGCCCCGTTCACATCTGAACGTTTTTCCGGTGATTTCGGCAAAACGCTCAAAGGCTAGCACTTTTTAAAGCGCTAGTGCCATAATACCCTATGGGCCTGTTCTCACTTTGGCAATTTGCGTTAACCAGCAGGGATTAACGCAAATCGCCAAACGCAAATTTGTATCCTGCACCATTTTCAGGCAATTTTCCAGCTATCGTGTTTAGTGCTATGGAAGATCGTGATCACGAAAAAATCGGCAAGTGTGAATGGCTTTTTTTTGCGTTAATCGCCAAAAATTGTCAGAGCAAAACACTAGCAAAAGCGCTAGCGGTTTGCAAGTGTGAATAAGGCCTTACTGCAGAAGCCACTTTCTATTCAGGTGCTCAATCAGCATAACACAGCAATTGCCTGGCATATCTGTCTTCACAAGACAAAGGGAATGCTTCTAAACACACTGAAATCACTGTAAGTAGCACTGTTAGGGGTAGGGTAGGAACCCACTAGAGCATTTTTGGCAGTGTTTTGGGATTCCAAAAAACGCTTTGCCAATGTTAGTGAAGGGGAACCCAGTAGTGTGATTGCGATTGAGGCAATCTCGATCGCAGGACGTGCAGCATTTTGAGCATGTTTGAGCTCAATACAAAGTACATACCATATTTTTTTGACTATAAAACGCTCCTGACGCACCTAGGTTTAGAGGACAAAAACCAGGGAAAATATATATACTATAAACCTGGTGCATCCATGGTGAAGGGGCATCTTGTGGATTATGTCCCCTTTGTACTTCATGCCCTCTTGTGTCTTCCTATGTCCTCCTCTGTCCCCCTTGTGTCCTCCTGTGTTCTCCTTGAGTCCTTCTCTATGCCCCTTTGAGTCCCCGTGTCCTACGTTTGTACCCGTGTCGTCCTCTGCATGGGCGCAGTACAGGGAGTCTCCGACATTGCGGCAGGATGGAGGTTCATATTGGCAGGCGTTCACGAGTCAGGAACTCCATACATTTGGACTAGAAGACGCAGTGGCATTTCCCCCTCCTTTTGGGGGAGAAAAAGTGAGTCTTATAGTCCAAAAAATACAGTAAGCACTGCATAAATCGCTTATTAAAGCGATTATGCAGCGCTTTAGGGGCCTAAGTGATAACCTTTCAATAAAAACATAATATACTTACCGGGTCTCTGTATTACCTTCTTCTGTCAGTAGCCCCACCCTCTAAAGGAAGAAATCACAGGCACTTCTCTGATTGGTCATAGGGAAGCGCGTATGACCTCTACCTTCAGGGGGCAGGGCTACAGACTGAAGAAAGCCGTCTGGTAAGTATAATAAAGTTTTATTTTAAAAAACACGAATTGCAAATCGGAAGTGCTGTACATACTAATGTACATCGCTTCCAAATGTCGAGTAATCGCACACAGCACTACAGCGATTCCTAATGGGTTCAAGGCCAAATAGATATAGTTATCCTTTAGTGATATTTTTATTTATTTTTTTACAAAACTTCAGATTTTTTTTTTTAGGTAGCCACACATGATACAAATTTTTATATATATATTTTTTTGTTTGTTTCGAAAATTAGGATAAATTTTTCTGACTGTTTTGTTTCAAACATCAATTTTTAGCCCAATTGTGAAACAAATTATCCAAATTTCTAAAAGTGATGTTTGTGTCTATAAATCAAGAAATGTACAATCTATACTACACCATTAATTTTTGGGAAAAACTGATCAGAATTTTCCATGGCAGCCAATTGAAAAAGTGAGGGTGGGGGAAATTACATTACTCAGTGGGAAAAAAAAATCAACATTTTTTTTTAAACATAATATATACATTGTTTTACACTATTTTTCCCCCTAAAAAAACTGTAAACTCAAATGTTTTATTGCATTGTGTCTGCATTGTGGACTTGTATGGTTTTGGTGCACAGCCCCCCTCTTATTGGCTTGGTTGCCAGATGTATCGCATGAAGATATTATTTTAATGTTGGATATCATTCTGCACATACCAGACATGACATCACATGGGATGTTGCCCATCATTATATAAATAAGGATTAATAACTGTACAAAGATATGTCTTCAAACAGGAGATTTCTTTGTTTTATTTTCACTGGTGAGCTCCATGATCAAGAAGCATGCAGAGATAAGGAGACCCATGTTGTTACACTGACAAAAATTCATACAATCACTACATAGATAAACGCATTTTCATGGCATTACAATATTTTGTTGCTCGTACTGCTATACATGACAACATTGCAATGCTGTCACCACATTCAGAAATACATGCATGTCAAGTCTTCATCTGCAATGCTTGTGCCAAATATTTTTTTATCATTCATTTTTACTTCAGTGCTATAAACTGCTCCATAAGGTGTTAGCTGGCAATGCAAGGAATGGGCAGCAGTTATTTGGTATGGGCAAATAAGTAAGTTTCCATGACAGTCTAGAACACTTTCACTCCACGTAAACCTTGTGGTATCTTGTAAGAAAAAAAAAGCGCAGGTAGACTTAACAGGATGCATGTAGTCTGACAGGAAGGAAACAGCATACACAAAAAACAGACATTTGGAACCTGCCAAACAGACATGGGACCCAGAACACACAATATTCTATCAAGTATGACAAAACTAGCACAATGGAAGACAACATATGACACTATAATACCTGAATAAAAAATAAGAGCACAGATCAACATAAAATCACCGGGGCAGCAAAAAATGCATATAAAATACAAAATAAAAAACAAATTCTATGAAAAACAGAAGGGATATTAAATAAGAATGTGGATTAACTTGAGTACCAAAGTATGCATTCTTTTAAGTTTTAAAGTTCATATCTGAGTGCTTTAAGTGGCAGTGGATGACATTTCATTGTACCTTATAAATATTATTTTTTAAACCTAGGTATATACAGATATTGTATAAAATGTTGTATTATTTTATTTTAAATTCATAATTGAATATGTGATTGTGATACAGGTTTTTCCACTAATCGTGACTAGCTGTTATGACAAGGGAAAGCGGCTATTTTGGCCATGCTTAGAACCGATTTATCCAGTTTTTCATACTATGCAATTAACTTCCCACTTTTCTAGTACTTTTGGATTGCTGCTTCGCTAAGTAACCTTGCATACTGCATCATGCATTTACATTGACTTCAAAACATAAGGAGTTATCCGTAATATTTCTTGCTTGAGGAACCTTGAGTCTTTGGTCTACAACTTTACTGTCCATATTGACCACAGATGAGGTCTCAGTCCTTTTCTTCATTGAGTCTTCTTTTCTGAAAAAAATCTCATCTTCTTGCTCTCAAGTTAATCCCTGCCCATCTCACAACACCAGCCCAATTTTATTCAAAATAGCAACTTTGTAAGGCAGGCCACTAAACTTCTAAATATAAGAGGTACAGTACAATCCAGTTTCACATTATTATGAAGAGGTTAAACGTTCTTGAGAAAATGCCACAAGTCAGGATATGCTTGGTGCTCATTTCATAACAGTCGACAGAAAAAAAACACATACAAGTTCAATTTCCACAGTTAACAGTGCTCAGTCGAGGTAAGGTTATCATGTTGTCTTATTAATGCAATATTCCTGTTGAGTGAGATTTGCTGTTCCAGCTATATGTGATTGTCCCAGTCTTGCTATGTAGACATGTTGGGAACAAGGCTTGCTGGTAAGTATTGATTGGCGTGTTTTATTAAGACAGGATGCAGTGGTCCTATTTCTTCCAGTCAGACATATTTATAACAATTCTCAATAAGCCATCAGCAGCAGACTTCCTCTTTCGCTCATACTTAAGGTTAAGTCTATTGCCCAGTCATGTTGAATTACTTTTTATGCTAGCACCCAATGTTTCTGTGACGTCAACATTTCATTTAGTCTTTTTTCCACTGACTCTTCATGTAAAATATCGACACTGTGTTGAGTCAATGTAGCAATATGCAGTGCATCGCAGTTGTCCATAAGAACTGTTGGAAAATAACAGATAACAAAATTGATTGATTGTTAGGTTTTCCTACATTTTGGAAACATAATAACAAAAAAGCAAAGGATTGGCAGAAAGCTTGACTTAAAACTGGTCCCTTTGGAAACAGCCTATTTGTTGGCTCCCGTTTTAAAGAGTCCCCAAGGGGACAAAAAAAAATAAGAAGAAAAAAATGTTTACCTAAAAAGAGAGAAGCCTCAGGGTCCTGTAGAGGCTTCCCACATCTTCCTGGCCTCGCCATTGCAGCGCCCCACCCCACCGAAAATAATCCGGATTTGTAATTGTGACTATACTTCTTTTCATGCATGAACGTGGCCATACTGCCCTGCCCGATATTTTTAGATAGTCTACTATACTGAAATGTTCTCCCCACAGCTCATTAGCTAAATTGTGGCATAGTGGAAACAAGGTAGTGACAACATTGTCTTCCTCAATTTTTTTTGCCTATGACCCTGAAGCAACATGCACTGTCTGCTTCTATTTTGTGAATTAACTCCCTGTTCAACAGTACATAGTGCAGACATTTCCTAATAGGTCCAAGGGTCAGATAAGACCAGCTGTTGTTGCCATGTTGCCCTCCCTTCTCCCACACCTATTGCACAGTAAGTAGCATAGTTACCCTGGGAGATATGTTCTACAGGACTGGTAGCCAAAGTCTTTGCTGTCACATTCCTCCACTCCTTCTTGGCGATAGCCATCTCCACAGTAGGCACGCTTACATTCTAGGAGACAAAAATGTTATGTTATGGGATTGGCAACACAGAAAGAAAGTGACATGCACTAAATGTAGGTATCTATAGAACATATCCTCAGCTACCAATGTACAGAAAATGTCACAATATAGAAGTTTAGGACCTAATTAGAGGTCATTCTGTTTTTATTACTAACATTCCATAAACGAACTTAATACAGTAATGATGAAATAATGGTGTACAGCTAATGACACGGGAACTGATATTTGTGCCATAGTTACTGATCTGGGGGGCCAGGAGGGCCCATCAGTCTGGTCTACTTCTAGAGATGTAGAGATTCCTGGAATCCTGGTCAACCTTGCGTAAGAGTAGGAGAATACCCAAGCCATTAGACACACACAGAACATTTATATTACACTTTTCTCCTGACGGTCTCAAAGCGCCAGAGCTGCAGTGACAAGGGCATGCTCAGTAGGCAGTAGCAGTGTTAGGGAGTCTTGCCCAAGGTACTTACTGAATAGGTGCTGGCTACTGAACAGGAAGAGCTGAGATTGAGACCCCTTAACCAGAACACTATCCAGCCAGCTACATTCACAGCGATGTGTTGCAGTGCGGCATAACGGACGATTTCCAATGCAAAATGTCACAATGCAATACACCACCTATGTCACATTCACAGTGTGTCAGGTGTGTTGCAGTATAAGTCGTGTGGCATGGTAACACACTGTGTGTTGACAGTGAAGCATACTTTTCATTCACTGTATGCTTCACTGTTCCTCACTGTATGTGGATAACATGTGGTGCCACTTTCCCATTGCATTCCTGCTGCTACAGGGAAAGCCATGCCCACTGTGAACCTAGCCTTATTTATAGCTGTCACTATAAATGTACAGTTGATGTAATATTACTGTATATACATACTTATACAGCTGTCAGTTACAATTTTATTGCCATCATCACATTCTTCCCCATTCTGGATAATTCCATCACCGCAGGTGCCAGAGCCATCAGCCAGGAAAGAGGTGGTCTGAAAGAATAACATTTACATCGGAGTTATCATAGATTCTTCACTTGTCTAAGTCACACAATTCTGCTAGAACTTTTCAGAATTATTCTGTTTTAAATAAACATTCAGTGGTTGTTAAACTAACCAACAAATCAACTTTGACAGAAATATAATATTTTAATAAAAAAATTGTAAATTCTGGGATGTGTTTCTTTAATTATTGTATGAAATACCATAGCCAGCACAACTGCAGTAAACAGCATACTATTATTGATTTATACTGTGTTTGTGATGATCCGCTCAGCTGGCTGCACAGGCAGACAGCTGTTTGTCCATTCCTCTAGTCTGTGGGCTGCAGGTCTCTGGACCAGAGACCTGTCTTTCCATTGCAAGTTTCCGGTCTGTTCTCTTGCTGGGGAATTTGCATACATTCGTTATGCAAATCCCCTACCTGCCTTCTTTGATGACTGGCACTATAAGAGCTTTATGTTTCCCAGAAGGCTTTGCTGGTCATTTCCTTTCCATGGTCTGTTCCTGATGGACACTGCTGGAGTGTCAGCTATTGCTATCTAGTATAGTTAATTCCTGGGGGTTGCTTTAGGCTCCCCTTCTAGCCCAGTCAGGTTGTATTATCTGTATTGCCTGTTCTGTCTTGTCTCGCCTGTTGCCATTGTCCTGTCCCAGCGGTGGTGGACAGGAAATGGTTCTGATCTCTGTTCTTGGAGTATAGCTGGTGCAGCGGTTGCTACCAGCTATCTCTTCTGTTCTGTCTCTTGGGATCGCGCTAGCTACTTTTCGCTAGCGCTGTGGATCCTTCTGTTCTGTCTCCTGGGATCGCGCTAGCCACTTTTCGCTAGCGCTGGGGATCCTTCTGTTCTGCTACTCTGTACCTGGATCACGCTAGCCACTTTTCGCTAGTGCTGTGGATCCTATCTCTCGTTTGTCCCCGTTTTTCGTGTGTCTGTCTTGTCCGCTACGCTTGCTGGAGGCTCGGTGAGGTAACCGTTAAGCAAGCGCTCGCGTCCTCTGTTTCATGTTTGTCTGTTAATGGTTAGTTAGGCGTGCTTGTCTCTATTGTGCTTATCACGTGGAGATCGCGCATAACCGCGTGCACTGCTGCGAATGAGTGCGGTGTTCGCGGTTAGCTAGCGTTTGTTATTTTCCGTATCTCCTTATTGTATTATTTGCTGTGCCTTTGCTACCCTCGTATTCTATTCTGATCTGCCTCGTGTCACGTCTGGCGATCGCACCTCTCGCGATCGCGTTCCTATTTCGTATCTGCTGTTGTGTGTGTGCGCGGTCGCGGGGTGGCGACTGGATTGGCGCACACACATACAACCTGTCCCTTTGCTCAATCTCATTCGCAATCGCCTCTCTTGCGATTGCGTTCTGCGCTTCGTACAATTCCTGTCTGGCACTTGTGGAGGTACAGAGGATTGGTTCCTCTGCACTCCCCAGCGCCATCTGCCGACAGGAATTTCCCTCTACAGGTGCGTAGCACCTTTTGCTGGGTGCCTGCAAATATACGCTTGTGGAGGATTTCTGCCGTGTCAGCGCACGCGTTGTGCGCTGATCACGGAGAAAGTTCCACAATCGTTACAGAATGACCAGCCAAACCCAAAACCCCAGTGTAGACGGAATTTCCGATTTGTACGATTTTGTCGAATATGGCTCTTGTACCTTTAAGAGATTTAAAAAACTTGAACCTGAATCAGCAGACGAATTTTTGTCTGAGTGTACGAAACTGTTAGCGAACCCTGAATTCCAATGCACCCCAGTGTCTACCTGGGCCCCCCAAATGGTCTACATTCTGTTGGGGGGCGAAATGTCAATGTGGGCTTATGATGTGTTAGATCATACCACCCTGAGTCAAAGACCCCTGGAATTCTTGGCCTTTTTAATTCACAATTGGCTGAGATTACTTCAATTACCATACCCCCTTAATGAGTTGTTGTCAGCAGCTCAATCAGCTGTTCCATCTACTCTTTCATCCATAAAGCAGCCATCCAAAGCCTCTAAGTCTAAACGTAAAAGATCTAGGAAGGCTTCCCAGCGGAAAGATCCGTTGCCCATGGCAACCACAGATAGAGAGGTTATTTCTGTCAAGTCTGAAATGGGCAAAACCATGCAGTATGATAATGATGTTTATAATGCATCTGCTGATCAGTTTCCAGGTTTTTTGCCCCAATACAAAGCTTATGTGGATCCTGCTATAGGTAGGATCGCACACTACATTAAAGCAGTTAAAAAATCTGTTCTTGTTCCTGAACTCCACCCCTATGGAGATTATCTGGATACTGGCCTATTTGAACCCCCATTTGCTTCCTGGGATGTTGGGGCCTTGCTGGAGGAATTCGATTTTGATTGGAAATCTTTTTGCGATTTTTACATCGCAAAAAGCGAAGATGTCTTGAATGCTTGTCTTGATTCTATGTACCTTCTGATTGATTCCGATGAATGTGACAAGGATGATGAGATCCAGTCTCAGTTTGTGGTGGAATCTTCCCTGGGACATCTGCCCTGTTCACAAAATAAAGTTCCAGTTTTGCCCTGTAACATGGATAGTACAGAATCCTTCTTAGAAAACTTGAAAAATGATGTTCTGGAGGTCTCCGAGTTCCTCCCAAAGGGTGCAGAACTTGTAGGAGATGTCTCCTGCCCCCCAAGTCCTTCTGAGGTGTTGCCCTCTTCCGTAGGCATTGCTGCCTTGCTGGCTACCTTTTCAGCTCTGGTGGAGCTTCAGTCATGTGTAATCAATGATGATATTGCAGTTACAGAAAATTCTGAATTTGAGTCTGAGTCTTCTTTTGAAAGACCTGTGACCTTTACTCGTGATGATTTTCTGCCCAGTACTGGTTTTGGTCTTGTCGTGTCGGACTCTGAGGTTGGCAGTTCCCCGACATGTCCTGAGGTTTCTCCTGTACTAGTGTACTCCGATGTGCTCTGTGACCCAGAAAGCCCAAGTGTGCCTCGGTTACCAGCGTACTCAGATGCTTCCTCAGTGGAGACATGTTCCGATATAGCCTGCCTGCTTGCATGCCCAGAAGTGGTCCCTGAAAGTCCTGATCTTGATGGGTGTCCTGCTAATTTTGAGTCTGGAATGATCATAGGTTCCATAGGGGTTCTTGGTGGTTCTCCATGTGAGCCTGGTGAGCGTTCTGGCTTCTTGGGATCTCTGCGGAGCTTCATGGCGTTCTGGGAGATTCCGGGAAAGGTTTTGGTTGGTGCCCTGAATACGATCAGCAATGGCTTTGGTGTTGCAAGGGACACTTCGAACAGGTATTGCGGCAGGTTTGGTGTTCTTGGACGCTCCTTGGAAGGTGGTGGATATTGTCTGGAGGGTGTCGATGGCTTCTTCTCTGGTGTCCACAGTCCTGATGGGTGTTACGCTGAGACTTGTAGTGCTGATGGGCATGTTTCGGTGGCTTTTGCTTCCGATGAGGTCGGTTTCGGATGGACTGACTCTGGAATTGGGCCTTGTCGGGCTGCACCGACCTTCATGAGTCTTCAGTTAGAGTTTTGTGATGATACCAGTTTTGAGGGATGTATGGATTCCATCCCTAGAGGGGGGGGGGGGTACTGTGATGATCCGCTCAGCTGGCTGCACAGGCAGACAGCTGTTTGTCCATTCCTCTAGTCTGTGGGCTGCAGGTCTCTGGACCAGAGACCTGTCTTTCCATTGCAAGTTTCTGGTCTGTTCTCTTGCTGGGGAATTTGCATACATTCGTTATGCAAATCCCCTACCTGCCTTCTTTGATGACTGGCACTATAAGAGCTTTATGTTTCCCAGAAGGCTTTGCTGGTCATTTCCTTTCCATGGTCTGTTCCTGATGGACACTGCTGGAGTGTCAGCCATTGCTATCTAGTATAGTTAATTCCTGGGGGTTGCTTTAGGCTCCCCTTCTAGCCCAGTCAGGTTGTATTATCTGTATTGCCTGTTCTGTCTTGTCTTGCCTGTTGCCATTGTCCTGTCCCAGCGGTGGTGGACAGGAAATGGTTCTGATCTCTGTTCTTGGAGTATAGCTGGTGCAGCGGTTGCTACCAGCTATCTCTTCTGTTCTGTCTCCTGGGATCACGCTAGCTACTTTTCACTAGCGCTGTGGATCCTTCTGTTCTGTCTCCTGGGATCGCGCTAGCCACTTTTCGCTAACGCTGGGGATCCTTCTGTTCTGTCTCCTGGGATCGCGCTAGCCACTTTTCGCTAGCGCTGGGGATCCTTCTGTTCTGCTACTCTGTACCTGGATCACGCTAGCCACTTTTCGCTAGTGCTGTGGATCCTATCTCTCGTTTGTCCCTGTTTTCGTGTGTCTGTATTGTCCGCTACGCCTGCTGGAGGCTCGGTGAGGTAACCGTTAAGCAAGCGCTCGCGTCCTCTGTTTCATGTTTGTCTGTTAATGGTTAGTTAGGCGTGCTTGTCTCTATTGTGCTTATCACGTGGAGATCGCGCATAACCGCGTGCACTGTTGCGAATGAGTGCGGTGTTCGCGGTTAGCTAGCGTTTGTTATTTTCCGTATCTCCTTATTGTATTATTTGCTGTGCCTTTGCTACCCTCGTATTCTATTCTGATCTGCCTCGTGTCACGTCTGGCGATCGCACCTCTCGCGATCGCGTTCCTATTTTGTATCTGCTGTTGTGTGTGTGCGCGGTCGCGGGGTGGCGACTGGATTGGCGCACACACATTCAACCTGTCCCTTTGCTCAATCTCATTCGCAATCGCCTCTCTTGCGATTGCGTTCTGCGCTTCGTACAATTCCTGTCTGGCACTTGTGGAGGTACAGAGGATTGGTTCCTCTGCACTTCCCAGCGCCATCTGCCGACAGGAATTTCCCTCTACAGGTGCGTAGCACCTTTTGCTGGGTGCCTGCAAATATACGCTTGTGGAGGATTTCCGCCGTGTCAGCGCACGCGTTGTGCGCTGATCACGGAGAAAGTTCCACAATCGTTACAGTGTTTCCCCGAAAATAAGAAACTGTCTTATATTACTCTTTCCTTCAAAAGATGTGCTAGGTCTTATTTTTGGGGAGGTCTGATATATTTGGTAGGGTAGCAAGATCCCCATTCCCCCACCACCACTTTACCTCCTAATGACTCCCTCCTCCAGGAAGACACATCCCCGTTCTCCACTGCCCGACATACAGCGGGATGCGAAAGTTTGGGCAACCTTGTTAATCGTCATGATTTTTCTGCATAAATCGTTGGTTGTTACGATAAAAAATGTCAGTTAAATATATCATATAGGACACACACACACTGTGATATTTGAGAAGTGAAATTAAGTTTATTGGATTTACAGAAAACACGCAATAATTGTTTAAATAAAATTAGGCAGGTGCATAAATTTGGGCACTGTTGTCATTTTATTGATTCCAAAACCTTTAGAACTAATTATTGGAACTCAAATTCGCTTGGTAAGCTCAGTGAGCCCTGACCTACATGCACAGGTGAATCCAATTATGAGAAAGTGGATTTATGGGGGTCAATTGTAAGTGTCCCTCTTAATTTTCTCTGAAGAGTAGCAACATGGGGTCTCAAAACAACTCTCAAATGACCTGAAGACAAAGATTGTTCACCATCATGGTTTAGGGGAAGGATACAGAAAGCTGTCTCAGAGATTTCAGCTATCTGTTTCCACAGTTAGGAACATATTGAGGAAATGGAAGACCACAGGTTCAGTTCAAGTTAAGGCTCGAAGTGGCAAACCAAGAAAAATCTCAGATAAACAGAAGCGGCGAATGGTGAGAACAGTCAGAGCCAACCCATAGACCAGCACCAAAGACCTACAACATCATCTTGCTGCAGATGGAGTCACTGTGCATCGTTCAACCATTCGGCGCACTTTACACAAGGAGATGCTGTATGTAGAGGAAGCCTTTTCTCCGCCCACAGCACAAACAGAGCCGATCGAAGTATGCTAAATCACATTTGGACAAGCCAGCTTCATTTTGGAATAAGGTGCTGTGGACTGATGAAACTAAAATTGAGTTATTTGGGCATAATAAGGGGCATTATGCATGGAGGAAAAACAACACAGAATTACAAGTAAAATTCCTGCTACCTACAGTAAAATATGGTGGTGGCTCCATCATGCTGTGGGGCTGTGTGGCCAATGCAGGGACTGGGAATCTTGTTAAAGTTGAGGGGCGCATGGATGCCACTCAGTATCAGCAGATTCTGGAGACCAATGTCCAGGAATCAGTGACAAAGCTGAAGTTGCGCTGGGCTGGATGTTTCAACAAGACATCGACACTTAACACTGCTCAAAATCCACTAAGGCATTCATGCAGAGGAACAAGTACAACGTTCTGGAATGGCCATCTCAGTCCTCAGACCTGAATAGAATTGAAAATCTGTGGTGTGAGTTAAGAAGAGCAGTCCATGCTTGGAAGCCATCAAACCTGAATGAACTAGAGATGTTTTGTAAAGAGGAATGGTCCAAAATACCTTCAACCAGAATCCAGGCTCTCATTGGAACCTACAGGAAGTGTTTAGAGGCTGTAATTTCTGCAAAAGGAGGATCTACTAAATATTGATTTCATTTCTTTTTTTATTTATGCACCTGCCTAATTTTGTTTAACCAATTAATGCACACTTTCTGTAAATCCAATAAACTCCATTTCACTTCTCAAATATCACTGTGTCTGTCTCCTATATGATATTTTTAACTGACAATTTTTATCGTAACAACCAACGATTTGCCTTATACAGGAAAATCATGATGATTAAAAAGGTGGCCCAAACTTTCGCATCCCACTGTATGTGTTAGGTCTTAATTTAAGGGGATGTCCTAATTTCAGGGAAACACAGTACATTTTCAGTAGTGCAGTACAAAGTAAGAAACAAACATTGATATATAAAACATGGGAAGCAAACATGGGTACATAATACAGGCACTTGGACATGATACAGAGTTGGTAGACAACATTAATTAACCACTTAAAGCGGAATATAACCCTGCATTTCAACTTTGCTCTAAAACATTATTTACAGCATATTATATGCAACCAGCATTTTTTTTTTTACTAGACCAGCATTGGAAGGGTTAAACACACATCTTTAAAGTTCCTGGAGAGAACTGCTGCCGCATCCGAGGCTTACATAGATACATTTCAGCAAAACAAAATGTAACAAATGTGGAATGACTTCTCTCTGGCTGTGCAGGAGTTGGAGGACAGCCAAAGAGTGTGTAACATTCACCACTTGCTACATTTTGTTTACTGAAATGTATCTATCTAAACTTTGGCTGCTGGAGCAGCTCTCTCCACAGAACTTTAAACTCTGTGTGTAACCCTTCCAATGCTGGTCTAGTAAAAAAAAAAAATGCTAGCTGCATACAATATCCTGTAAATAATGTTTTAGAGCAAAGTTGAAATGCAGGGTTATATTCCGCTTTAAGGACCAGGCTCTTTTTGCCTGATCTGTGCAGTGTGGGCTCTCCAGCCCACAGCACAGATCAGGTTTGCAGCATGGCGATCAGACTTTCCCCCCTTTTTCCCCACTAGGGGGATGTCCTGCTGGGGGGGGGGTCTGATCGCCGCCGGCTGCCTGTGATTTGCGGGGGGGCTCCTCAAAGCCCCCCTCCGTAGCGATTTCCGCCCTCTCTGCCCTTACCTCGCTCTCCCTCTTTCTATGGGCTGCGCCGCCTATGATAGGCTTCAGCCTATCAGATGCCGGTGATCCCCAGCCAATCAGAGGCCGGGGATCACCGATTTCCTTTACGGCGCTGCTGCGCAGCAGTGCCATATGATGTAAACAGCGGGGATTTCTTCCCTGCGTGTTTACATTTAGCCTGCGAGCTGCAATCGGCGACTCGCAGACTGTTCACGGAGACACCCTCCGTGAACTGACATGTAATTCCACTGACGACCAGCCGCCGCCTCGCGGCGTTAGGCGGTCGTTAAGTGGTTAATGTCACGGTGACTATTTATTGTGTCTAACAAAAACTCACAGCCCTGACCATGCAAGCTAACAACCTAAAGGAATAGTGAGAGAACAAGAGGTATGGCAATGCACAAACTTTAGAACCAGAGGTGTTAAATGTTTAAATCATATTCAGTAGGAAGCAGAGCTTGGTTAGAGGTTGAAGGGAGTGACCTGGGTTAGACAGAATCCATGCCTTAAAAAGTGACTTTTTAGGGTGCAGGTAAAGGTTCCAAGGGTTGGAGAATGACAGATGTGTGGAAGGGTACTTCAGAAGATAGAAGAGGCTCCTGAGTCAGGGGTGTAACAATAGCCCTTGCGACCCCTGCAACTGCTGGAGGGCCCTGGGGATGTGGGGGCCAACTCCTCTTCCCTCTCATTACCCACATGCAGAGTAGCACAGGTAGTGGACTAATGTTTACCTGCTCCAGCACTCCGTGCATCACAGCCGCACACTTTCTGCTGCCATTCACTGGCTACTAATCACATGACCGATCCAAATCATGTGATCGAGAGTCGGCCAATGGCAGCAGAGAGTATGCGGCTGTGATACACAGAGGAAAGACCAATAAATATTGCTCTGGTCCCTGCGCTATTCTGCATGCAGGTCGGGGCAAGGGTGTTGTGTGTTTGTGGGATCCGGTACGGTGGGGAAAAGTTTGGATTCCTGGGGGCCCCATGACATTTTCGCAGGGGGCCTCATGGGCTATTGTGATGCCACTGTTCTGAGTAATTCTGTATACCAAATGTGAGGAGGTGATTCTAGCGGAGGACCAACTAAAGTTGTGTGCAAAGCAGAGGTTACAGTTAGGGTGGTATCTGGAGCCTATTGAGGATGAGGAAAGATATTATGGAGAGCTTAGTAGACCATAATGGACAGCAGTTGAGGTGCAAGAAAAGAGGTGGATGAACTGAGTGGCAGATTCCAGTATAGATTGGAGGGATGCTAGTAGGTTCTTTGCTGAGCCACAGTAGAGGGTGTTATAGTAGCCAAGGTGGGGTATTCCAAGAGCATGCTCTAGAATTTTAGTAGAGTCCTAAGTGAGGCTAGGTCAATTGCAAGATATGTTTTTGAGCCAAAGAATACAGGAGATAGAGAGAAAGTGTGGAATAAATGAGTGTTAGGAGTCAAATATCACTCTTAACCCTCCTGGCGGTATGAAACATTCCGCCAGGAGGCAGCACAGCAGTTTTTTTTTGTTTTTTTTTTTAAATCATGTAGCGAGCCCAGGGCTCGCTACATGATAGCCGCTGCTCAGCGGCATCCCCCCGCCCGCTTCGATCGCCTTCGGCGATCTCCGATCAGGAAATCCCGTTCAAAGAACGGGATTTCCTGGAGGGCTTCCCCCGTCGCCATGGTGACGGGGCGGGATGACGTCACCGATGTCAGCGACGTCGTGACGTCATTGGGAATCCCGATCCACCCCTCGGCGCTGCCTGGCACTGATTGGCCAGGCAGCGCACGGGGTCTGGGGGGGGGGGGGAGGCGCGCGCCGCATTGGATAGCGGCGATCGGGAGCGGGGCGGCGGCGATCGGTGTGCTGGCGCAGCTAGCAAAGTGCTAGCTGCGTCCAGCAAAAAAAAATTATGTAAATCGGCCCAGCAGGGCCTGAGCGGCACCCTCCGGCGGCTTACCCCGTGTCACACACGGGGTTACCGCCAAGGAGGTTAATCAGTGTGCTTGACAAACTGAGGCTATAGGGTTACTAATGGCATTCATTATTACATCTGGCAGGGAAATGGATACAGACAGTGGAAAAGAATCACGTCTGTTTCACTTACAGTATGTTAAGTTTTAGAAAGCCAGAGGTCATAAAACAAGATAAAGCAGAACGTTATTCAGGACTTTTTATAGTGGGAAACTAAGGTATGGAACTGGAACTTAGAGGTATAGTTGTATATCATCTGCATATAAGTAGTATTAAAAAATAACTTCATTTATTAATTTTCCCAAGACCTTCTGAATAAAAAGAGAAAAGTACGAGACCAAGGACAGAGCCCCGAGGCCCCCAAACAGATAGAGGATGTGAGGCGAGGAGATATGGTTTGAATAAAAGACATCCAGCAAAGAGTAAGGCGCTTTATGCCATAAGATGTGACGTGATCCCCCAGGTTTGTAATGGACAGGTACTTCCCTCTGAGTAAAGCTCATATTAGTTTCAAAACTAATATGTAGATTAGAGGATGAATGAAAGCTGCTTCTAGCATTGAAAATTAGAATAATCCCAGGTTTCATTCTCATTTATCATCTATGTGAGAACAGTCACAATGTCTATGTTATTTAATTAATACATTAAAAAATTAAGAATTTATTTTTGTAGAATGCTTTTATTTTTATTCAGGTAAACATCAAATATTACATATGAATAGTTCTTGAATGCCATTAGAAGCCAGCAGGTGGAGCCAGTAGCAAAAGCTGATAGACCACTGGTCATTACTTTATATTCTGCATAATTTGATAACATACTAGAGATAAAACTTGCCCCATGTATGAAATGATAGAGGACTTTGAACAGAAAAACAGAAAGTAAAAACCTGCTTCTGTATCCTGTTAAGACTATTTTTTTAACCAAGAAAAATCACTTTAGGTTCTGTCAAAGAGTTCAAAATAGACCTAGCAAAAAACAATGTTTGGTGTTATAGCAAAGCATGTGCATTAAATAGTGCCCTCTTGTTGTTTCTTTACTAAACCACTCAAAAATGTTGGTCCTATAAACATGTGTAACATTCAAATCTCCAAGAGTTTTTCTACTACAATGTTTTTCTTGTTGGCGTTTCATATTGTTATAGGTATATTGTGGTATAGGTGTGTTATTTAGACCCACTAATTATATTTGTACCCACTAATTTCATTGCTGCAATGCTACAGTATATACCGCTATGTATGTATATTTATATCCTTAAAATCTTAATAAAAATATACTACATACAATTTCCAATAGTAATTATAATTTTGTAACACAGTGAATGTTTAGTGAGAGCTACATTCATCTTTATTCTTTGTTAAATCTTACCTGAATGGGTAGCCATCCATTTGTGTCTCTAAAATAAAGGGATTTGAGATCCTTTCGAAACGCTAAGGCATTTTCAATATCCAAGTCATCCAGCTCCTCTTGCGTATTAACTAGGAATATCTTGGATGGAAACAAAATAAATTGAATCATTACCACATAAGTATAGTATAAAGCAGGGCAACTGTTTTTTAAGAACCAAAATGACCCTTGTTACTAAATGGCGAAAAAAGTTCAAAGTAGTTCAAAAGGTCAATATTTGTCTGTATGGGTGCTGAATAAACATTGACAAACTGCTTAAAAACTTGAAGCCCAGATGTTTAACATTACATTAACATTTAACACAATCCAAAATAATAATATGGCATTTGGATTCCAGGAATCCTATTTAGGATTAGGACTATAGATATTGTTTTACTGATCAGTTTATTTTCAGTTTTGTTTTAAAAATAAGTAAACCCTTGCTTTGCATTACTTTAGCAGACTACAGTTCTGTTGCTGTGGATTGTTTGGACATGCAAATCTCATTGTGTCCCTTGGTTTCAGTTTTCATCATATAATTTGCTTTTATTGGCCAAGTTTGTGACAGGTGTATTTTAAAGAGGATGCTTTCCATGAGAAAATGTATGCGTGCTCAAACACTAAGTTTAACCCTAGCAAGTCTGGCTTTGCAAATCTGGCCTAATTGGCTATTCATGAGGCAATGCTCATGCAAATTTTGTATTTTAAAGAGGCACTGTAGTGACATATAGTAGAATGCAGAAAATGATTCAGGATACCCAGTTTTGCAGCAATTTTCCTGGTTTCAGCATCAGAAACACTTCTATATCTATGGATTGCTGTATAGTAGTATGTAGCCCAGTCCTCCCACTGATGTTTAGCCTTGGCTGATTAGCTATGCACCCTTCTTCTCCCAGTGCACTGTGGGAGATCAGGGTTTTGTTTTTCTATTTAGATTAGAACACACATTCCACAGAGATCCCCTGACAGGACTGTGATACATTTCAGAATGTAGAGGAAAGATTTGATAAGCTATAAATTAATATAGTATAAAATTAAACAATTTTATTCATTACATTATTTTCACTACAGTTCCTCTTTACCTTTCAAGCAAATGTCTGATTTGCAAGGAATGAATCAAATTGAAAAATATTACAAATAAAAAAATCTCTGTTTACCAGGAATAGGGAATATTCCATTATTCCATATTGCTAGGCACCAGTTTCATGGCAGCACCTGGCCTAGTGGTAGACAAGCTCTGTTCATACATATTGAGTCTACATAGTGAAGATGTATAGACTGTTTATAACTGTTACCTTGGCATAATCATGTCCATTATATGACTCATCATAGTGAGGGTTAACCACAGACTGGGGGTGTTTGCAGTGACATCTTCCTGGGGGGCCAGGCACTCCTCTTTCCCCTTTTGGTCCAAGAATTTGTTGAGCTGAGAAGATAATGTATGTCTTTACAAATATTCTTTAGCACATAGAGCAAAATCAGCACTGATGAGCCTTATGAAATGCCAAGCTGCAATCTGTGCATGGAGAACTCAAGCCTAGTCCAAATCTGCTTACATTTGGCAGTGGCCACTTCCATTTGACAGATTCCCAAGACTGAAAGTTTGGGGAGCAGGAGAATTCCAGAACACTAAGGGCTTGAATCACTAAGACAAATAGCATGAGTAACCTGATGTTACTCTCGCTATTTAACCCTGCGCACCTTAATGCACGCTGTGCGTGCTATTGACAGCATAGCGTGCATTATTACCTGCTGTCAGAGGAGCGCTTGCTATGCCCAGCATAGCAAGTGCTTCTAGCTTACGCTGGCTATTAGCCAGTAACGGGTGCTCCGATCATCCCGCCCTGGACCCTTTTGGGTTCAGTAACTTTAAAGGAAGTTATCCCCCCACTTTGATTGGCCCAATAGGCTGCTTGTCATGTGACATCATTTGACAGGCAGTCTATTGGGCCAATCAGAGTGCCAGGTTCACTTCCTTTAAGGTGGATTTACACAGTATGCGTTGCATAACACACGTGTTATTTATGTGTGTGAACTGCAACGGACAGGGCGCATCTGATAGCATACACGCTCATTCAAATCCTGCATGTAGCGAGTTAAAATTACAGAGGTGAGGCTCAACAGGGGCGGTGCACATTCTGACGAAGCTCGCAGGGGGGCAGGCCTTGAGTCAGTGGGCGGGCCTTGAGTCGTGTGTAAGCAAAGAGACGGCTGAAACTCTAACATAGCGTGACTAAGTCCCAGCTCCCCAGCACAGCTGCAGGGATTGGGTTGAACAGGGACAGGCACGATGAGACGACCCAAAGTCAAGCGTCAAGGTAGCCTCCCTGGTCTAACCACGCTGAGGGGAATCAATCCTGGAAAGGCGGAGTTAAGCCATATGGAACGAGGAGCATGATGCATACGATGGTGAGGCACAATATGAGACTGTAAGCTTGCAAGCTGAAGGTGGAAACACAAATATCCATACTACTGCACTTAACATAGCTCTCCCCTTCTCTGAAGATCTGGGCGTGATGGTACAGGTACCAGATAGGGTGTATGAGAGTGTATCTATGGTATGGGTGGAATGTGGGGGAGCGCTCCATCTGGATCATTTATAAGTGATTTTAAATTTGGTGGGTTGTTTTGATACTGCATGTTCGATTAATAAATACTGATATTTAAACAGCAATACCCCGAATCATGCCGCTCTAATTATTGTATTAACAAGCTCAACAGGGGTCTTAACAGACTCCTTCAGAATGCCCCATATTTCACACATCACTACACCATACAAAAATGTATGTTTTTGTGAAAATCACATGAAAACAAAATGCCACTTTGCGACACGGATTTTATGCGTAGCACAGCTCATTGCCTCATAATCTTTTAGAGGAGGAAGAGATGGAGAAGTTGGTTGGCCAGTTGTATCTTAGCTACTTCTATCATTTATTACATATTTATACAATAACAACACATATTCCAATAGTGTCTTGTCTGGCACTCAGCAAGTCACATTAATAAATCTGTTTCCACAGGACTCATAATGTAATGTACTTATCAGACTATAATTGATATTTATGGAGTGTGGGAGGAGACTGAAGTTCCTAGAAATAACAGATTCAAACAAACATAGACTCAGAACATACAGACAGGCACAGAACATACAAATTCTATGCAGATAGTGTCCAGGCTAGTCCATGACAGTGTAACCATCCTTCTTACCAGGTCCTGGTGGTCCCGCAGGACCAGCTGCACCAGGCCGACCAGGTGGGCCCATCAGTCCCATAGCACCAGTCGTACCCTTATCTCCCTGTTGACAAATAAATAGACAAGTTACAAAAATGAAGTAGCATCTGCATTGATCTTTATTAGCTATAGGGATTAAATGCTTTTGCTAAACAAGAAAACAAGAAAATACAATTATAATGTATAACTTACGGTAATATGCAGATGAATTATTAACACAAAGAAAGCAGGACAACTTGGTTAAATGTTTAAGTACAATGAATGAATACAGTTAATGGACAAAAATGAGCTAAACATATCCTCCCCATTGTGGTCAGTTGCAATTAATGACTTTTTCAAAATGGAACCGTCGGTTGCTCTGACAACATGACATGGAAAAATTCATTTCATTATGGTTTATCTGGTTTGCGTTAAAGGAGTCCAATGATTTTATGCATCTTCTTTCACAATCTTAAATAAGAAGGTCGATCTGTTTATGTACATCATTTTTCTCCTTCTCGTCCAAATACTCCCTGTAATGGAGCAGCTCAGTGTTGTATTATTTATTGCGACAATTGCAGGGCCCCGGTGCTCCCACAGGACCAGCTGCAATTGCACTTTGCAATTGAAAAACTACCCAAAAATATGTGAAAAAGTACAGTCAAAATTATTCATAGTATTTCCATAGTATACATAGATATGTATGTCATCTTTTGTTTTGTAGTGTTCTTATAGAAAAAAAAATCACATAGGAGACTTCTATGATGTTAAAAATAATACTGGGGGGGGGGGGGGGGGCAGGAAAATGGGGCGAAGCTACACGTCATGATGAAGGATCACAGCAGAGGTTGAAAAAAAGAGACAAAATTATTATGAACAAAAAGAGGTGAAAGTTGTCCTATTCGCACCACACTAGACAAATCAATTCTAGTGTGGTGTGAATAGGCCGACTTTCTCCTCTTTTTGATCATAGTTACTATATCTTGCCCTCTGCACACCTAGCGATATATTGTTACTGAATTTTATTGTGGTGCTGGTTCTAATTCTTTCTACCAAAAAATTTTGATGAAGACATTTTACTGCTCACACCTCTAAGAGAAATAAGAAACTGGTAGGTACCGGTAACTGATTCTACCAGATTACCCGTATAGCGAGAAGGCAAAGAGACCCTTTATACAGTAGTTTGACAAAAGAAGCAAATCTAAAAAGGTAGAGTCTAAAATAGGAAATACTTGTATTAAACCATTATCCACACTAATTTGTGCAGTGCCACATATACTGGTGTTAATGTTGCATCATCAATCAAATAAGGAACTGTAATATCCACCATGAGAAAATGAAATCTTGTAGATGACATATGTAGCTGGACGTTAGCCCTCATACAGCTGAAATGACGGAGGAGGTTTCTGAAAAGGGATGGAGGAAGTAACACCTTCTTAATTTAGATACTGCTTCAGGGGTGATATTTATATAAGGATGTCTGTAGAAGATACACAGAGAAAGCTAATGTGTACACTAGTGCAAAACCTCTTTACCAGATGTCCCTTCATTCAATTCATCAATCATTTACAGAAGGGAACGCTGCATACAGTCATGGGGAACTATCCTTGCCTTCAGTCAATTTTATTTGTTAATTAAACTTTACAATACTTACTTTTTTAAAATAAAGTTTAGTTAGATGTGTTAAATCCATTACAGAAACTAATTATTACTATGGTGTTTACTGTTACTCAGTTTCAAAATCTTCAGAAGTTAAAAAAAAAACATCATCACCTTTATCTTTCCCTTTTATTTACGAGAGCTTCACTAGTGGTGGTCACATAATCACTTAAAGTGGAACTAAACTCAGAACTTCCTCTCTGCTCTAAAAGATTAGCCACATGTAACGATTGGGGAATTATTTCCATGGTCAGTGCACAAGATGCGCGCTGACACTGCGGAAATCCTCCACAAGCGTATAAAATAACAGAACCCAGCTATGGTGCTATGCACCTGTAGAGGGAAATTCCCACCGGCAGATGGAGCTGTGGAGTGCAGAGGAATAAACCCTCTGCACTGCCACAGATGCCAGATGGGAATTGTACGAGGTGAAGCAACATATGGCAAGATAGCCCTTGGAGAGAGAGAGAGAGAGAGAGAGTACAGAGACAGAATGTATGTGTGTCCACCAATCTAGTCGCCACCCGGCGATGGTGAACACACAACAACAAAAGCCAAGTGGGAACGCAATCGCAAGAATGGCGATTGCTTATAGCGACACCAGACTGAGCAATACAGAGCAAAGGAACAGAATAAAGACAGAACTGATAACAAACAGTAATCCAACACACAGGAGCAGACAGGACTAACTACACGCGGTCACCACACGTTAAGCGCAATAGCGACAAAGCGCGTGCGCAGCATGGTCGCTACACGAGAAGCGCAATAGCGACAAAGCGTACCAACCCTGACTAACCAAAGAAGCACGAAAACAAAAGAGAACGCGAACGCTTGCTAAACGGTTACCTCACCGAGACGACAGCAAGCGTTCGTTCCAGACAGACAGACAGATGGAGCAGCAGGTAGCAACCGCTGCTCTGGCTACACTCCTAAGGCAGAATACAGAAGGAACCACCGCCTCTACCGCTAGGGCGAATGCGATCCCAACAGACAGAACAATTTCCTGTCGACCGCCGCTGGCGACAAGACAATCGCAAAAGATAGACAGTACAAAGCAATACAGGTAACAAACAACCTGACTATGCTAACAGGAATGCTAGGGCACTCCCAAGGAACTACTCTAAGATAGCAATATTAGCAACCAGTAATCAAAGGGCTGAGACTCCAGGTAAGTTAGCAGGAACAAACCATCATGACCAGCAAGGAATTCTGGGAGGAAATGGTATTTATACTGCAAGCCATCAGAGGAAGCAGCTAAGGAATTTGCATGACAAGTGGATGCAAATTCATCACCAGAACAGCAACTCTGCAGCTTGCAGAGTGGAGACAGGTCTCTTTTCCAGGGACCTGCAGCACTCAGACCTAACAAATGGTCAAAAAGCTGTCTGCCTGAGCAGACAGCAGAGCAGATCATTACACCACATCATTACAACATTTATGGGAAAAAAAAGTCTTCATTACAATTGTTCAAAATTCTAAAAAAATGAAAGTATTACTTGCTTTCACCTTTGCAGAAGGCACTGAGAGGGTTAAGCCTAAGTTTTTACTGTATCGAGAGCTTCCTGGGTAGAGCTCTCTTGCAGTCTATTCACAGTTGCTGATAAGAACTAATTAGACCTGATAATCTGCCTGCCTAAACAAACACAGATTACAGAGAAGTGAATTTCTTCAGCAACTATATGTGGAATAAAGACTTTTCATTGTGTGCTGTGCAAGAGTTTGGGTCCATTTTAAGGCGTATATTTCTTACTGCTGTCAATTAGACTGCACAGTTGGAGCAGTGGCCATTGTGTATCAGGATGTGCTAAACTGTGCTTAGTGCTGTATGGTGCAGTGGCGAGTGCTGGATCAAGGAATGTAAAATGGGTGGGATGGGGTACAGAAGAAATATATATCGTTGCAAATATAAGGAGTGAAATCAGTGGTTCCACCGCGCATGAAAGGACGTTGTAAATACTAGACACCTAGGCACTTTGCTGAAGATTTGCAACCCTGAATATTTGTGCCTTATTACACTGCTGGCTTCAGCTCTTTTTCTTCCAGACCTGGATCTTCACTGCACAGCTCTAGAGGCGGTCCAAGACACGCCCCTCGTGCGGAAATACTCTGACTGTGCATAAACTGCAAGACGATGGGGTCACATATATGTATTCAGTACGTACCGTCCAATGTATAGTATACATTTAAGCAAACACAATTTTTGAAGGCAGTGTTCCTTTACTATAGGTCAGTATGCAAGAGAAATAAAGAGAATTTCTACATTTATTTATATGCTATATATGTGTTGAAAATACTGAAGTTGTCTGTGAGAGTTTAGGTACACTGAACTTTTCACATTTCATATTCTGTCATATAAATGTTTTATAACATGAGAGTGCTTTTAGCTGTTCTGTCAACACAGTAAACAGGAATGAAGAGATAAATAAGCCTCCTTCATGATTCATGCAGCACATCTGATCTTGCTGTTAGCAATATTGGCAGCTCTATGCTAGAACTATGGATAACAAATATGCTAGATAAACTCATTTTAAAATTCCATAACGGTATTATAGTATGTACTGGCACAGCTTTAGGTGTACAGCAATTGCCAGTGTTTATAACAAGACCTGGAGCTGGCCAGTGTGGCCACAGCATATTTCTTTGCAAACTGTTATAATGTGCTGTCGTCATTAACTGCATTGGAGAACTTTAGCAGCAACTGCTCTGCAACATGTCACAGAATTGTCGCAGCAACAAAGTTTCTTGTGCACCATAGCAGTTAATTTGATAAGACAACAGAAGACCATTGTGCTTGCAGTGCTCTCAAGGTATTAATTAAGATTAATTAAGCGTTACACCATACATTTACAGTAGACATAACCACAATTTCCACCAGACAAGCCAATCAATTTTATTGCATTAAAACACATTGGATGTTGGGGCTAGGTTTACACTGTGATAGGCTCACAACATGGATGGTCAAAGCAGATCTGATGTATGAACCACTGTGTCCGTCCAGGTAATTGTGGCTTCCATAGTAAATGGACATGTCATACATACCATGCTATCTATGTCATGTCTGTTTTTCAAGCTGTGTCTGGAAAAGTTGTGCAAGAAAAACTTTTGCATTCCGCTACCGCAATGGACAGAATGGACATGTTCAAAATGGATATGTGTGAACAGATCCTATAAATAATGTATGGTCCATCAACATTTCCATTTGTCCACTGCGGAAAACAGTTAATTATTGGGCCTAGTGTGAGCCTAACCTAAGCAAGGAGAAGCTAGAATTGTGTCATAAGTGGAGATAGCCCAGAATAGATGGAGGCCTTTTGATAATTTTTAGAGCAATTTTTTTTAAATGTGCATTGCCCCCCCCCCCCTCCCTTCCCTTACTAGGTTTATGAGGGGAGGTAAAGAGTTTTGAAGTTTTGCATTGTTGTTTTGCTGACGTATCAATGATGTTTAAGTGGGATTAATGCTTCCAAAACTAAAATTTCTACTCTTAATTACAGGAGAACATTTGAAAGCATTCCCACACATTCCCTGTGTGTTAAAACATTTATCTTTACTGCAGAGAACAGAAGAAGCTTGCTTAAATCTCGTCATCGGCAAATGTAATCATTGCCGGCTGAAGCTCTGAGGCAGCCCTCTCTCTCTCTCATCTAGCCCAACTGACCAGAGCTACAGAATGAGATGTCACTGTGTCATGGGGGCTGCCATCTTGTGTTCAGCAAATTCTGAAAGTGACATTACTTGCACCTGACACTCATTTCTACTTCTAAGCACCCCTGCCATAACAAGGAACAAGTACATTTTTACACTCCTCCTATGCCTTTGCTTGAGTTGAGACATTTCGGGCATTTTTTAGTCCAAACACATTTAGTCTTGTCTTTTTTCAGGACAAATAGAGCTTTGTTTTGGTACCATTTATTTATAATACATCTGCCATTTGCTGGTGTTTGTAAAAGAAAGTATACTGTAAACAAATATGTATTATATAATATTCACTTTTTACCAAAAATATGTAAATATCTCGAATTGCAGCAGAAAAACAATAAAAAATAAATTTTTCTTCATGTTTTATATTTAGATATGTCAAAATTATGTAATTAGTTATTTGTTGGAAGTGCAAATGAGGACTTTCAGAGAGTAAAAGTGACAATTATGTGATCAGCACAGCACTTCATTCATTCCAAAAGATGTCACCTTTCAGAACACTCAAGACTGCTTCAGGAAAATCTAGTATGTCTATCATTCTGGCTCACTTGAAAAGATAGAAATGCCGTATATACTCATGTATAAGCTGCCCCATGTATTGGCTGATGTCCCAACTTTTACCCCTGAAAAAAACGAATGTGTTACCCAAAATAATCTGACCCCTCCTCATTGTCTCCCCCTAGTCGCTCCACTGTATGTGGTGCAGAATAACTTCCCCCTGTATGTGGTGCAATGCACAGTGGGGTGCATGTGATTCAGAGTGAAGCGTGCTTGCAGAGTGTATGTATGGGATGTCCAGTATATTTTTGTTCAGCAGAGTGTATGCATGTTATAATGCAGTATATGTTTGTTCAGCAGAGTGTATGTGATGCAGAGTACTGTGCAGTGTACATATAGCTACCTCGTCTCCTCATTCTGGGTGGCTATCTTTCCATTTCCTGTGCAGTGCTGTACTTGCTAGACATCCAGGTTACAGTGTCTTCTGGGCAGACATCTTCCTGTCTCCCTTGCAGCTTTGTACTCACCTCTAGTGGCCAAGTATAGAACTGCAAGGGAAAAAAGAAGTGGCTCCCCGAGACAAGCAGAAAGTGAAACCTGGACATCTAGCAAGGAGAGCTGCATGGGAGATGGGAAGATTGCTGGCAGGAATGAGTAGAGGTAACTTTGTCCACACATGACTCGCATTTAAGCCAACCCCCCCCCCCCCCCCCCCCCTTCCCCCACAGACACACACTTTTGGGAATTTTTGTCCCAAAAATTTGGCTTACATGTGAGTATATACGGTAGCTCATTTAAATTAAAAAAAAGATATTCACAGTTTGAGTTCACCTAAATAAAATAATAAAAGAAAATATTTCTGATAAGAGTACCTGTTTTCCTCGTTTTCCAGGTCTTCCTGTAGGGCCTCTATTTCCTGGACTACCCGGCTCTCCCTTTGGGCCCATTTCCCCCTTTGAATTCAATAACAGTTGATATACATTTTTAAATGCAGAGCCAACAATAAAATTGTATAGCATACTGAAAGGGCACAGTCAAATAATACAAACCATTAATGAACCCATTTATGTGATTTGTAAGTGAAGGACACTGAAAATTGCCTCTAATTCATCACCGGTTTCAGAAAGCTAAAGCAGCACATCTGAATTGTTAGCTTACTCTATGGCTGGTATTTAGCTAGCTTTTCTCTAGAGTTTTCTCACAAGATGTTTTTAAACTTTATAAATAAAACAAGTTTAGCATTACTTCTTTACTTACTTTTTACTAGTTTTATAACTGCCAGGCAGAGGTGGCCTTAGAGCATGCGAGGCCTGGGGCGAGTGTCATACGCGGGGCCTAGAGCCATAAGTGTAGGTCATGTACCGTACCAGCCTGCTCACGGGCTTGTCCACCTCTAATGCACTATGCCTTATTATTGTTTAAAAACAATTACGTTTGTTAAAGGCCACTAAGCCAACCAATATACTAGGGATGGGTACTAAGCTGGCTGGGGAGCTAAGGATAGGTAAAGGCTGGCTGGGGAACTTGAGATAGGTACTGGCTGTCTGGGGAGCTAGGGGTGTGTACCTGACTGGCTGGGGATGGGTGCTAGGTTGACTGGGGAGTGTGTCTGGATAGAGATACAAGATTTGGAGACCAAAGTTTGTATCTCTAGCCAGACATTCTCCACAGCCAGCCTAGTACCCATCCCCAACTCCACTGTCAGCCTAGTACTCATCCTCAGCTCCCCAGCCAGTCTAGTACTCATCCCCAGCTCCTCAGTCAGCCTAGTAACCATCCCCAGCTCTCCAAGGTAGCCTAGCATCCAGCTCAACCAGAAGAACGGGGTTCTCAGTGCGAGCGCAGCAAGGCATGACCACGGGCAGGGGTGCCTGCCTGAAAATAATTGTAATGCAGATATTATGCCCCTCAGAGGTAAAATGCAGATATCATGTCCCCTACATATCAAATGTAGATATCATGCCCCACACAGATCAAATGCAGATATCATGCCCCTCACAGGTCAAATGCAGATATCATGTCCCCCACATATCAAATGTAGATATCATGCCCCACACAGATCAAATGCAGATATCATGCCCCCAACAGAAACAAATGCAGATATCATGTCCCACAGATCAAATGCAGATATCATGCCCCACACAGATCAAATGCAGATATCATGCCCCCAACAGAAACAAATGCAGATATCATGCCCCACAGATCAAATGCAGATATCATGCCCCACAGTTCAAATGCAGATATCATTCCCCACACAGATCAAATGCAGATATCATGCCCCACAGATCAAATTCAGATATCATGCCCCCCACAGAACCAAATGCAGATATCATGTCCCCACAGATCAAATACAGATAACGTTATACAGAATATGCTTTTCCACATAACAAGCCTAGAGTGAAAACATCACACTATGGCTATGATAGACAAGACAAGACAAGACAAATAACATTTATATTGCGCTTTTCTCCTTGCGGACTCAAAGCGCCAGAGCTGCAGCCACTAGGGCGCGCTCTTTTGGCAGTAGCAGTGTAAGGGAGACTTGCCAAAGGTCTCCTACTGAATTAGTGCTGGCTTACTGAACAGGCAGAGCCGAGATTCGAACCCAGGTCTCCTGTGTCAGAGGCAGAACCCTTAACCATTACACTATCAGCCAACTGATGATAGTCATTGGACTAATAGCTTCTTTAAAGGAATGATCCGCGGTAAAAAAAAAAAAAAACGTTCCACTTACCTGGGGCTTCCTCCAGCCCAGGGCAGCTGTCCTGTGCCCCGCCGCAGCTCCTGCATCTCCCGGTCCTCTTCGCCGGCGGAGCCGACCTCGCCAGGTCGGGTTCCGGGTCGGCCTCTCTGCTCCACCACGGGGGTCACGTGGTCCGACCGACGTCATCTGGAGGCTACTGCGCAGGAGCAGTAGCGTCCAGATGACGTCGGCCGGACCACGTAACCCCCGTGGTGGAGCGCAGTAGAGGCCGACCCGGAACCCGACCTGGCGAGGTCGGCTCCGCCGGCGAAGAGGTCCGGGAGATGCAGGAGCTGCGGCGGGGGCACAGGACAGCTGCCCTGGGCTGGAGGAAGCCCCAGGTAAGTGGAACGTTTTTTGTTTTTTTTTACCGCGGATCATTCCTTTAAAGAAGCTATTAGTCCAATGACTAATATAATGAATAATAATAATATGGTAGGACATTTGACTGTGAAGGGATTAGATTGTGAGTTCCACAGGCACAGTACAGCTGTGTGAAGAGGAGCGGGGTCTGCTTAGATTTCCGACAAGCCCTTGTCGGAAATCTTTAGGTCGGAAATCTTTGGGTGTCCACAGCGACAGGGGACCAAAGGACGCAATGGGAAGCCTCTATAGAAGGCTTCCGTCTTGTTAGGCAAGTACTGTAAATTTTCCACATTCCAACCAGCTGGCTTGAAACTGAAACTAGCAGATTTTCTCAGTGCTGTTTCCTATATACATGAGTGGTCTCAGTGGGGAAGAGGGGATTTCTGGGGCCATAGCATGATATTGATAAGCAGGCAGCTTATCAATATCATGCTATCAGTCATATTTAGCCCCAGAAATCCCCTCTTTTCCAACACCACACATGTATATAAGGGAAAACCACTCAGAAAACGACTAACTTTATTTTAAAATCATTAAAAAAAAACAGCACTCAGAAGCAATGCAGCAGCATTAGTGTGATTTTGCCATGCTCATCATTTATTCCTACTGCTGCAGCTGCTGCATCAGACACACAAGCAGTGTGTATGACACTCTGACCCATGTGTTGTCACCTTGTCTGTGTCCACCATGGAGCCCTGGTAATGCTGCAGCTGCTGCTGCCTGTGTCCTCAGAGCTGGCAGACTGTGCTTGTCTCTCTCACACACATACACACTCTGGTGCATGCCTTCCTGCCTGTGTCCACTCACTGCCTGCAGCTCCTGCTCGAGTCTCTCTGTGCCTGGGGGATTCAGGGGGGCACAGCCACGCAGGGGAACAGTCTCTCTGTCGCCCTTATGCCTGGCAGAACGAGCGGGGGGCGGGGTTAGAGGCGGGGGCTCACGAACATAGTAAACCCTACTCTGGAGGCTGTTGGCTGCTGCTATGAGGAGGGGGCGGGTTTAGAGGAGGAGGCTGAAGCAGAGAGCAGTGTTGACTGCCTCTATTGGCCAGGAGCAGAGGGGGGCGTGTATGGAGGCAGCGTTGGGCTCTCCTGAGCTCATAGCAGGGTTGCCGTAAATTAAACAAATGCACGGTAGGTATTCCCTATACTGTCTGACCGCGGGGCCTCCTTCAGATGCGGGGCCTGGGGCGACCGCCCCAGTGGCCCCCCCCAAAGGCCGCCTCTGCTGCCAGGTACTGAAACATTATTTTGTAACAATGAAGATTTGTCTCCTGGGAAAAAACTCATGGAGTTTATTGAGTTAATTGAATAAGGACCTACATGACTATATACTGAATAACAATTTAATATTAGCAAACTTCATTCAGACACACTAGGTAATATTAAGATATATATTCTCACAATTATGCTGTTAAATTGATAATGTTAAAGGGAAAATACTGATTTACTATTCAAGATATGCAGTGAAGAGTAGTGAGGTTATAGTCTGTTATCCTTAAACATCTAATCATCTGTGGGCAAATACAAAAAAACCTGACTGTTTGCCATCAACATAGTATGACTTCCCTGCCAGTGTTGCATTTCCTCCTCAGTACATCAGTTATTCTGATCTGTCACTGATAAGGAACCAACATGATGCTAGTGAAGTGTGATAAGAAGCAATCCACCATAATATGGATAGAATTCTGATTGTATTCTTATCCTATTTAAAGTGTTAACAATGTCCCATCACATTTTTATTAGCAGTCTGTCACAATGAGTTGATGGAAGTTAGGGCAGCAGTGATCGCCAGCAAACATCAGTGTGGTACTGCACAGACACTAAAAAACTCCCTCTCCAGTCATAAGGATGAGGATCAGCAGGGAAAGGGGTTGCTGAGTGCGTGGCTCCTCCTTCCCCAGCTGAGCCAATAAAACCACATGGCTTTCAACATTAGAAGGTATCTTGCAAGGGGGGACGGGGGCGGGGGGGGGGACGGGGAGCCTTCTCATCCCCAATTAAGCATATTTATTAAATAAAATGTTAAGGAATAAGGTGCTCTCTCCAATACCTATGTCCCTGGAAAAGGATGAAGCAGTAACATACAGTATTCACTTGGGAGGGGGTAGACAATCACTTTTGTCTGTCAATTGCAGAGTCAGTCTTAGCTGAAGTACTGTGCTAACTGGGAAACTAAGGGTGCATACACAAATCCAATTTTTATTGCTCAATGATTGCCTAATCTTACTAAAGGTGGCCACTAATGGCCAATTTCTAGCGAAAAATCGTTAGAGCGATCAGAAATTGTGATCGGAAGAAAAAACGTTCACTACACCATCAACGAACCAATCTTTGCTTCCTATCTATCACAACCAATAAAGAAAATCCAAATTTTGGTTTGAAAAAAATCCAGACGGACGATTTTTTTTATAATCGTTCATAATTGATTGTGCCCATCAACTGAGATTATTTTCAAACAATCCGATCAGAATTTCTGATCACTCTAATGATTTTTCGCTAGAAATTGAACAGATTGTGTATGTTAGTGGTATAATTGGCCATTCAAAATTGTATCTGAGTAGGCAGCCTAAATAGCAGTAAATAAAACCACTCAAGTTGTAAAACTGGGGACAAGACAACAGCCTATAAACTCACACCTTTACTAACAAATCAGCTTCATATTTTTCTTAAAGGGGCACTATGGTGAAAAATATGTGCAAACATAGACAAATAAGAAGTACGTTTTTTCCAGAGTATAATGAGCCATAAATTACTTTTCTCCTATGTTACTGTCACTTTTAATAGGTAGTAGAAATCTGACAGAAGCAACAGGTTTTGGACTAGTCCATCTCTTCATGGGGGGATTCTCAGGGATTTATTTACAGTGGGTTGCAAAAGTATTCGGCCCCCTTGAAGTTTTCCACATTTTGTCATATTACTGCCACAAACATGAATCAATTTTATTGGAATTCCACATGAAAGACCAATACAAAGTGGTGTACACGTGAGAAGTGAAACGGAAATCATACACGATTCCAAACATTTTTTACAAATAAATAACTGCAAAGTGGTGTGTGCATAATTATTCGGCCCCCTTTGATCTGAGTGCAGTCAGTTGCCTATAGACATTGCCTGATGAGTGCTAATGACTAAATAGAGTGCACCTGTGTGTAATCTAATGTCAGCACAAATACAGCTGCTCTGTAAGGGCCTCAGAGGTTGTCTACGAGAATATTGGGAGCAACAACACCGTGAAGTCCAAAGAACACACAAGACAGGTCCAAGACAGGTCAGAGATCAAGTTATTTAAAGCAGGCTTAGGCTACAAAAAGATATCCAAAGCCTTGAACATCCCAAGGAGCACTGTTCAAGCGATCATTCAGAAATGGAAGGAGTATGGCACAACTGTAAACCTACCAAGACAAGGCCGTCCACCTAAACTCACAGGCCGAACAAGGAGAGCACTGATCAGAAATGCAGTCAAGAGGCCCATGGTGACTCTGGACGAGCTGCAGAGATCTACAGCTCAGGTGGGAGACTCTGTCCATAGGACAACTATTCGTCATGCACTGTACAATGTTGGCCTTTATGGAAGAGTGGCAAGAAAAAAGGCATTGTTAACAGAAAGCATAAGAAGTCCCGTTTGCAGTTTGCCACAAGCCATGTGGGGGACACAGCAACCATGTGGAAGAAGGTGCTCTGGTCAGATGAGACCAAAATGGAACTTTTTGGCCAAAATGCAAAACGCTATGTGTGGCAGAAAACTAACACTGCACATCACTCTGAACACACCATCCCCACTGTCAAATATGGTGGTGGCAGCATCATGCTCGGGGGGTGCATCTCTTCAGCAGGGACAGGGAAGCTGGTCAGAGTCGATGGGAAGATTGATAGAGCCAAATACAGGGCAAACTTTGAAGAAAACCTCTTGGAGACTGCAAAAGACTTGAGACTGGGGCGGAGGTTCACCTTCCAGCAGGACAATGACCCTAAACATAAAGCCAGGGCAACAATGGAATGGTTTAAAACAAAACATATCTATGTGTTAGAATGGCCCAGTCAAAGTCCAGATCTAAATCCAGTCGAGAATCTGAGGCAAGATCTGAAAACTGCTGTTCACAAACGCTGTCCATCTAATCTGACTGAGCTGGAGCTGTTTTGCAAAGAAGAATGGGCAAGGATTTCAGTCTCTAGATGTGCAAAGCTGGTAGAGACATACACTAAAAGACTGGCAGCTGTAATTGCAGCAAAATGTGGTTCTACAAAGTATTGACTCAGGGGGCCGAATAATTACGCACACCCCACTTAGCAGTTATTTATTTGTAAAAAATGTTTGGAATGATTTATGATTTTCGATCCACTTCTCACATGTACACCACTGTGTGTTGGTCTTTCATGTGGAATTCCAATAAAATTGATTCATGTTTGTGGCAGTAATGTGACAAAATGTGGAAAACTTCAAGGGGGCTGAATACTTTTGCAACCCACTGTATTTTCAAAAGCACTTAGTGAATGGCAGTTGCTCTGTCCAACTGCCAAAAAACTGTGTAGCGAGCAGGGAAGCTGGCCAGCATCATTGTTTAAATGCTTTTTAGGGAATATCTTTATAAAGAATAAAAGCCTTGCTGAGAATCCCCTATGAAGAGATGGACTAGTCCATAACCTGTCGCTTCTGTCAGATTTCTACTACCTACTGTAAGTGACAGCAACATAGGAGAAAAGTAATTTATGGCTCATTTTACTCTGGAAAAAACATACTTCTTATTTGTCTATGTTTGCACATATTTTACAATTTTTCGCCATAGTGCCCCTTTAAGCTCCCTTTCTGAAAAGGAAAAGCCAAAATATCTGATATACACTAATTATTTTCGTGTTTACATATGATTTGTTTGTGGATAGCCCAGTCTCATCTATCTTTTCCAATAACCAACAGAAATACAATCTAATTTCTATCTCAAGACTACATTACATTAATTAAGTAATTATTTTGGTTAGTGGGTTCATCCACAAGTTAGGGAAAGAAATAGATTTCCTTAGCGTGGTCCTTATTTAGAAGTTATATGATTATTACAGATAACACTGTTATTGCCAGTGAGCAGTTCTATATTTAGCTGGCTTATTAAGAATGATAATGCAGATAATACAAACACATTGCAGCCTCTTCACTGCCAAACCTCCATTGAACACAGGCTTAGGGGTGACATAAGTTCAGGAGGTGAATGAGTGTAACGTGATAAGTAAATGAGCTATGGGATCTCTTAAGAGATAATAATCATATTACTTCTGTTTTGTCACAAGGTCAGCTGTGATCATCACTTATTCACGCTAACGCACAAAATCCGTTTTATATGTTTGTTTGTTTTTATTTTGTAGCCTTAATGAGGAAGTCAGAGTTGAAGAAACTCCAAGACAAAAAAAATGGCACAAAATAGGCTACTGATGATGTAATAATGTTGGTAATGGGAATGAATTAAATAAAGTATATTATAAGGTACTCCGTAAAAACTGATATCGCAGCTGATAAGTATTTAGAATCAATCCCAACTTAAATAAAACTGTCTTTTTCCAGGGCAAAATTATGATATACTCAATACACTAGTGTGTGTGAAATATTAGGACATTTATATAGGGTGATAGGAGGCACCCCCAAAAAATAAAATAAAATTTTTATTTTAAAATGAGTGTAAATTGAGGTAATAATAACATTAATGATGCACCAAGTAGACTGTATTTTTTTCTCATATGCAATGATTAGTAGCAGTACCTGTACATTTTATTAATGATAAAAGGATGATTTATTTATGTATTTATTTTATTTCATATTCAGGTGTTCCTGGTACTTTAAAGAGCAGATTTATTGTGTTCTCAGAAACATTAACCTAAAGAGGGTTGCATCCCCACTGAAACACATTGTTGCTTAATAAAACCCTCTTTTATTATCTTGTTGTCCCATTATATGAGGTATGTTGAAATTTACTTAGACTCCTTTTTAATTCCTAGATACTTTCAGTGCTTCCTACCTATTAGTTGATTTTCAAATAACATTTTTTTGTGATATGTTTCTATTTAAAATCCTCAGCGATGCTAAAACATATGGTAGAAAATAAACAGGAAAACAGCTAAAGGTGCACTCTTGAAAACCGAGCTTCATTTATCACTGGAGAATTTAACAATATATCAGTAAGAGACCAGGATAAATAGGGAAGTGCACGTTGGAACGTATACAGTATTTAGTAATTAGGAGCCAAATTAAGCTTGACCAGTTACAGGTAAAACTTGAAAAATTAGAATATCATGCAAAATCTATTTATTTCAGTAATTCAACTTAAAAGATGAAACTAATATATGAAATAGGATCCCTTTGCAGACGTTTTGGATTAATTAGCTGGTAGAGTCTGACACTTTGAGCGCAGAATATTGAACCTTTTCAAAACATTCTAATGGTCTAAGATTTTGATTTTGGGGTTTTCATAAGCTGTAAGCCATAATCATCAAAAAATATAACAGATAAAGGCTTGAGATATCCCACTTTGCATAATTAGTCATTTTCATATATAAGATTCAAATTTTAAGTTGAATTACTGAAATAAATGGACTTTTGCACAATATTCTAATTTTCGAGTTTCACCCGTAAATACAAAATTCCAGAATTTTACCCTAGAAGGTACATATTTCAGTCAAGAGGAAAGTGCATATGTCAGAAGATTTAATCCAAGTATCAAGACTGGACCTAGAAGTTTGGCTTTGATATTACTTTATCATGAAATATTGTACGGAGTGTTTTCGGCAAATGAATGTGATTTCACATGCTTACTTTTTGTCCAAGCATCCCTGGAAGGCCCATAAATCCCTGCAAAACGAAACAGAAAATGTAAAGGGATGTTTCTCATAGTCTGTGTTTATTTAATTACAAGAAATCGAATGCACAAACAGGGCTACAGCAATATACACATGCTGGACAACTGACGTCCAGAATGATTGTTCGTGATCACAAATTTATCCATTGCCATAGTACAAACATGCTGATTGGCTCTCTGATGAGCAGCCTCTTTTATCCTATAGAGAGGGGAGGGGGAGAGAACAAAACAGCCACGAGAATCCCAATAGCATTCTAGTAAGGCTTTTCCAACTCAGGACATTTCCACCAATGCACAGGACACTTGTGCACATGCTAGATGGTTACCCATAATAAGTATGAGTTACTTTTACAGGGGATGAAAATCTAGCATTGGTGTACCTTAAAACCGTGTTTTGCCATGAACACTTAACCATATGAAGGCTTTTGATTTCGCAAAATATGCTAACAATATTATTTTTCCAACAGAATGTTTCATTAGTGAATAGCAGCCTTGCAACCCATCAAATTGCTTTGTCAAGGCAATGAAGTTCAAAGTACAAGGCTGAAGACACACAAACCACCACAATGAATTAATGTGCATCGACTGCTGAAAGATCCTTCCGCCCAAGACGCTAGTCTCTATTCCTACAATGCCGCTCTCAATGTGATAAAAACGTAATTAGTTTGTGGTGTGTATCCTATTGCTATCACCATGAACAATACAGTAATAATGTCACTGCAGATTCATAAAAAAATGGTTATCAGAAGGATTCAGATTGTGGCAACCAAATACTATGCATTGTCCCCTAAGTTAGACACAATTATATCAATCATATTTTCTTACGGTTGGTTAGTATATCTTTAAAAGCAATGTAGGACGTAATCCTACCTGGTCACCTTTGGGACCGATTTCTCCTGGATCTCCCTTTATACCCTGAGAGGGAAATTATTAATACAGACATTAAATATTATGTCAATGATGAACTTTCGACTTATACGATTGTATAATCATTATTTCAACTTTAAAAAAAATGACATAAGTGATGAAAACAAACTTCAAAGTTAATTACTTCAGTACATGTATAACCCACAGTAGCAGAATATTCCATGATCATGTATGAAACATTGATGAATGTTATAAATGAAGGATGTAGGACAGTGCTTTGGAAGGAAATGTAGGTAGATGACACTATGGTCTATTTGGAGGACAGCAACTAACTGATTTATCCAATATTCATTTTCATTTCAGTGCATATCCATTATTTGTAAAATCATCTTATTTACAAAGGCCTTCTAACCTCAACTTTCATTAATAATTAAGTGGATAAGTTCGCCCTATTTTAAAGTAATATTCAGATTTCACAGAGAGGAGAAAAAAAATAGCAGACTTTACTGCAGCCAACTTCCCATTTTTTGGTTTTCTCTCTGTTTGAGCTGGTAGACAGGTTACTCCAATGATACATAGGACAAGGAGGATTTGTTAAAGCAAACTGAAAATATATATATTTAAGAAAATCTATACCTCTCATCAATAAGCCAATGTCATATAGTTCTGGCTGTGACACAACTGACCTCCTTATTTGTCATGCCTGCATTCTGTGACCTGCGTGTGCATAGCTGGGAATCCCCCAACACTGTCTAATAATTACAGTACCTCCTATGGGACCAACCATTTTGTCCTTTAATGCTTTACAATTACCTTTCAGCTGCATTTTGCAGCTAGCCATGATTTTATAAGACGAAAAAACTCAGATGAGAGACCATCGGGGCCCGGTGCTTTACCCAGAGAAGAATGTTTTATGACCTCTGCTACTTCACCCACTGAAATTTTAGCATTTAAGTAAGCTCTCTCTTCTTCTAGCTAGCCATGATTTTATTTTACTCTCTAAAACAAGACAGAGTTTCGCAGGACTTGCATTCTGCTCAGGTTCACTTTATCACTCTCTCACCTGGGGCATCTTCTGTTTGTTGCAGCTGAGCTGCAGCCAGACAGTGCTGAATTCCCTGCACACGTGCTGTTGCAGTGTTGCATGCGTTGACAATAAGTGTTCGATCCATCTGCAATTAGCCTGTAGTTTTCAATCAAGAGTAGCAAAGGCTTGAGTAATAAGCTGTGTTGGAATGTGCATGTCTGCTCTCATTGGTGGATGTCCACATAAAAGCCTCCTCTTGCTTGATCACTTTGCCTGTGATAGTGATCAGCTTACGCCATGGCTGCATTACTGGGCCTTGTGTGATAACTGTTCGTTTCCTTGCATTGTTCCTTTGTGAACGTGTGCTATTCCTGTGGTGGCGAATAGCAGTGTTCCCTCCTGCCTTGTCATGTGGACATGCCATAGCTGTGGTTGCCATTGGTGACGCTGATGCTCCTTCTAGTCCTGCCTGTCTGGACGTCGCCATCACTGCAGTTGTGACTGGCAGACGCTCCTTCTATTCCTGCTGTGTGGACGTTACAAAAGCTGCAACTGCATACAAGTCTGTTGGAAAGCACTCCAGAACTCTTTCAAGGCGATGAAAATGGGGGAGAAACCGAGAGCCCAATATGGTGCAGTATGTTAATATGGAGAGGTCTGTTGTGAATAAATGAGATGATTATACTCACAAGGGTGGGTCGCCACAAAGGCAACCACTGGAAAGGCCGGCGGGGAGAATTGTAACCTGACCCCGCTCAGGTTAAAAAGTCGCTCTCTGTAGATAGGAGAAAATGGGGATACACCCCTCCACCAAGGGTGGACTAGATGATATTGAAATATGATAACAGAGGCGCCAAGCAGAATAAAATTAGTTAAAATTGTTAAAAAGGGGGAAGTGGGTGGACTCACCTCCCTTCTGAAAAAAATGGCCGGACAATGGACAGGTTACTTACAGTCTAAAGTAACATTTATTAGTAACTCCAAAAGTGCAACGCGTTTCACGGGTAACAGTCCCGCTTCTTCAGGCAAACGATTATTTGGAGGGTGCTGGGGAAGGGAAACAAAAGGAAAAAAAAAGGGGATTGCCAGAGGAACGCAAATACCAGGCACCCAAAGGTGCACCACAAGTCTACAGCAATAAAATGTGCAATATGCATTTAACAGCAAGATATGCATACAAAATAGACTGAGAACGTGTGCAAATAGCATGTATAAAGTGACAGTGCACATATCCATAATATAAAGGCAGAGTATGAGTCACTCTTAGTAAAATGATAAGACAGTAAAAAAATGAATTTAAAACAGGGAGAAACAGAGAAAGGTTTAGTTTTTAAAGGAGTGAGTGCAGCAGTATATTATGATAAGGCAAAAAAGGCATAAAAAAAAAAAAAAAAAAAAAAAAAAAAAAGCAGTGTTTCAAGATGAGCAAATGTTCAACTTACTAGCGTTATGAGAAGCAGAGAAAGGTTTCATTTTTGAAGGAGTGAGTGCAGCAGTATATTATGATAAAACAAAAAGGCATACTAAGAAACAGCAGTGTTTAAAGGTGAGCAAATGCTCAACTTACCAAAATCAGGTCATGAACCAGGTAGAGCGCCTCTGTGAGGTGTGGGGTGCTCTGTCTTAAATTTATAAGTGACTGGAATCACCCAGAATGGGGGATGGGAAGTGGGAGCGACAGAGGTCGCATGCTGATGACATATGGTAGTAGGGCGGTGCAGTACTGTGATCAATGTGGGAATAGGATGCAAACCTATGTGTATGATGCTGGATGGGAAGGGAAGGGGGGGGGGGGGGGGAGAAAGAGAGGGATATAGGCAAAGGGACTGGGATATGCATAAGTAACAACATGCTTACTCCCATAGTGTACCTTGTATGGGTTGGTAGTGGATGGTGAAAAGCGCATAGGATTGGAGGTGGCCTAAATCTTAAGTAAAAACAATAGATGTGGTGTTTGTTATAGGGTCGGAGGCTGGAGAAAGGAAATGTAGAAAGGTTAAATAAAAGTTGCACTTGGAATACATAAAAAGTACATGTAAAGAAAATGCATACAAAAAAAAATGCATAAAAAAAAAAACGCTAGTAAGTTGAACATTTGCTCATCTTGAAACACTGCTTTTTTTTTTTTTTTTTTTTTTTTTTTTTTTTTATGCCTTTTTTGCCTTATCATAATATACTGCTGCACTCACTCCTTTAAAAACTAAACCTTTCTCTGTTTCTCCCTGTTTTAAATTCATTTTTTTACTGTCTTATCATTTTACTAAGAGTGACTCATACTCTGCCTTTATATTATGGATATGTGCACTGTCACTTTATACATGCTATTTGCACACGTTCTCAGTCTATTTTGTATGCATATCTTGCTGTTAAATGCATATTGCACATTTTATTGCTGTAGACTTGTGGTGCACCTTTGGGTGCCTGGTATTTGCGTTCCTCTGGCAATCCCCTTTTTTTTCCTTTTGTTTCCCTTCCCCAGCACCCTCCAAATAATCGTTTGCCTGAAGAAGCGGGACTGTTACCCGTGAAACGCGTTGCACTTTTGGAGTTACTAATAAATGTTACTTTAGACTGTAAGTAACCTGTCCATTGTCCGGCCATTTTTTTCAGAAGGGAGGTGAGTCCACCCACTTCCCCCTTTTTAACAATTTTAACTAATTTTATTCTGCTTGGCACCTCTGTTATCATATTTCAATATCTTTCAAGGCGATGTCCCACTTGTACTTGCAGTAGGTAAAGACCAGCACCGACATTGACAGGGCTTGAGAAAGGAGGACACTCCTCTGATACGTCGCCATTGTAACTGTTATGTGTCTTTTTAATCAATAATAGAGCATGAAATATACAGATGGTGCCGGTCTTTACCTACTGCAAAAGCTGCAACTGGTTATGCTCCTTCCTGTCTTGTCCAGTATTGTTTCTGTGTGAACATTCACCATCGCTTTGGTAGCAGTTGGACTGGTAAACATTCCTTTCTGTCTGTCTTGTCTTGTTTATTGTGGTTGTTACTAGAAGCTCAGAGCTGCAAGCCATTTTCCTCCGTTTCTCATTTATCTACTCCTGCTGTGATCTGAGTTGGCTACTCCACAGTGCACTCCAAACTACTTCCTGATATTAACCAGCATTGTCTTTCTTTGCCTTGTGGGTTCTGGTAGCATCTCTGTCTTCCTTCCATCAGTCTGTATGCCCACTTGAAGGCCTGGGTGTAACCGAGTGCTGGGGTAACGCACTTGTCATCCCTCAGCTGAGCGGGGACGTGCCACACAAGGTGAAGCGTGTGGAGAAGATTTGGGCATAGAGACTAAACCGAAGGCAGGGAATCTGTCAAGCCTTACAATAACATTACATGTTACCCTCAAGTACAATTTCATCATGCCATGTAAGACATACAGGAATATTTGGAAATGAGACAAAAGAAAACACATAAAGAATGGCCTTTAAAAAGTTGTTTATTTTACCTATGGGTGGGTGGGGGAGGGGGGGGGGGGAGTCATTAAGAGGACCGGGGCGCATATGGGGTGCCTACATTTTCTTGTGTAGTTTTCAGTTTAGAGTTATAGGGTTCAGTTAGGAGTCTTTTGGCTAGAGAGGCGATGGAAGTTTGCTGGTCTTTGATCCAGATCACGCCAATACTACGAGCAGTAGACAGGCAGGGTTTACTGGTAAAAGATGCCTCTAGGGGACGTTAGAGTTGGCAGAAGTCTAACTAGAGGGGTGATTTGAGAGCCATATATGGAGATCACCTTCTCTCAACTATCTTAATCTACTCCCTGTTCCCAGCTGGAGTTTTCTAGCCATCTTAGGGCCCAAATGCTTATATTTGGGTCTTTTGGTGGGTTTCTCTGCCTGTTATTTTATATGACAAGTTCCATGCCTTTGAATATTATTGTACTGTTTTTTGTTTATGGTTGAAAGAAATTGTGATTCAGCATCAAAGTATTTGTACGACTTGCTTTGGATGTTTTGTATCTCTTTTTGCTGTTTCATCAATAAAAACAATAAAAAAAGTTGCCTATTTGGTTATTCAGGTTCATAAAATCAACTTTGCTATAATACTGTATAATGTGAGTTTACATTTGAAACCAAAATAGTATATGAAGAGCTGTGTCTACATATATATATATATCTTCATCCTGCCCATAGGGTTTGCCTTGCTTGGAAGTACAATGTAATTTCCCACCAGTTACAGTATGTCAGAGGAGGAGAATCAGCTCTAACAGCAAAGCAAGCTGAGTAACAAGAAAGTCAAGCAAAACAAACACAAAATTTCTTGTTAATGGTCAGCAAAGACTCTGGTTAGTTCTTAGATGGAAGCACTGACCTTTTCTCCTTTAATGCCTGGAAAACCCTTAAAGAAATGGCAGACAAATTATCTAAATGTGCAACAAAAACAGAATATCAAATGTACTGTTGCTAAATTCCATAGAGAAAAAGGAAATATACAGGTAAATGATTGTTTTGACTCATATGTTTTGTTTTACAGATTGACCAGCAAGCTCATGGCTCATGGTGAAGCAAAACTCATAGGAGTGTGTAAGGGGCTGAAAGAGCCTCCTTACTACAATGCTATATTCAGCAGTGATGCGCTGTGGGACTCCTCAAAAGCTCACTCCAATCAAAAAAATCGCAAATACCTTCTGTTTTAAGAAGGCAAACGTATGTTTTGTGTTTTAATAGCTCTCATCTAAGACCCTAAACACACTGAAATGTCTCACAGTGGGCTTGATATACAACAGTGTGGTAAAGTTGCCATGTGCAGGATGCGCTGAGCAATTTTACCACTACCACCGGGGTGGGGGAAAGGTGTCACTGCATGTCAACCCTTTGTGGGTGTTACTGTGGTAATGCATGCATTGCTATGGTAATGTGCGTTTCACTGCACTTTACCATAGCAACGCACATGTTAACCCGGGTAAAGCCCGTGGCACCAAGCACTTCAGCTTAAGAGCAATTTTCACATATCAGCCCTACTCCCATTCACTTGACAATAACTTTATTACTACTTATCACACCTAAATGATTTATAAATAAAAAATGTATAAAAAAAAGTTTTGGACATAGTGCTACATTAAAGCCTACTCTATGGATTAAAAAGAAAGCTCCAACTGATTGATCTCAAATGTCAGTCAGTATTTTTCTAACATTAAAATCAAATAATTGGAATTGTTCATTGACATGAATGGCATTGATTGCAGTGACAAGATGAATGACCGTTGGGGCTTGAAATGCAGCAAAACCATGGTGGTAAATGTTTAGTATTTGGGTCATGAATGGTTCTGAATATTCTGAATTAGAGTAGGCAAAAAGATTAACAACATTGTCAATTATATTAGTTCATAAATGCATTCCTTAGCACTAATAAATGAAAGATTGTTGTCGTTTCACTTAAAGGACTACTGAAGCGAGCATAATAAGGAGGCTGCCATATTTATTTCCTTTTAAACAATACAAGTTACCTGGTAGGCCTGCTGATCTGTTTGGCTACAGTGGTGTCTGAATAACACCAGAAACATGCATGATGATACAGTTAATTTGGTCAGGTTTGACAATATTGTCAGAGACACCTGATCTGCATATGCTTGTTTAGGGTCAGTTGTCTTTTAATATAAGAAGTATATGGCAGTGAGTGAACTTATATGTTACCTTGCTTAGTTTCATAGAGAGAACTTGATAACTGGATTGATTCCCTCTGGGTAAGCTAGCAAAGCTAGGTGACTAGCAAATTCTGCTAATGTGCAAATTAGCTTCATCATGGAGAACAAAGTTGGGTATGCAAAATCACTGAAGCATTAACACAGTTGCTGGTTAAAGGACAAATGTAGAGGAAAGAATATGGAGGCTGCCATGGCTATTTCCCTTTAAACAATACCAGTTGCCTGGCAGCCTTGCTGATCTATTTGGCTGCATAAGTGTCCAAATAACACCAGAAACAAACATGCAGATAATCTTGTCAGATCTGACATTAGTGTCAGAAACACCCGATCTGCTGCATGCTTGTTGAAGGGCTATGACTAAAAGTATTAAAGGCAGAGTATCAGCAGGACTGCCAGTCAACTGGTATTACTTAAAGGAAATAAATATGGCAGCCTCCATATCCCTCTTGCTACAGATGTCCTTTAACTGGATCAGCAACAAGGATTTTGCATATCTGGGAATGTAAGCGGTAAACAGAGGTTAAATTGAAAACTTCGCTAGTATTGATTTCAATGAAAGGATGCAAATGAGAAAGGGCTTGCACATAATGCATGATTGCTACACATGATATGAACAAACTGGGGAGAATATTCATATCCTGATACTGGAGACAGGATTGTGCATGTATAAATACTGGTCAGTCCTCTTTGCTAGCTTGATCAGACCACTAAACTAACCAATACACGTATACCGTAACTATAAACACCAATAGAAAGCCCTCACAAGGAGGCTTTGTCAGGGGTGCCAGACATTAACAGTGTACAGTGCAAAAGTGCTAGTGCATAAAAAATACATAGCAACACAGAAACAGCCTGAACTGCCAGAAGCATTTCAATTTCAACTCTCCTTACCTCATACATTTCCAGATAAACAAAATCCTTGTTGTAGTATTTGAATCAGATGTTGTTTTCACTTTAATGGCATCTGTAGCTACAAACATTGACTGACTAATCCAAAAATCTTCCTTGTTGGTAAGGCTAATGCACAGCGAGTCACATGATCATCACTGTGAATCATATTAGAATTTAACTGAACCCATGAATTAAAAGAAATTTACTTGGTCTTTTTAATGATTGACACATTCTGAAAATGCCTTTCACACAAGTTTACCCCAGATGTGAGGATACTCCATAGATCCTGCTGCTATATTTAGTGACCAATCGAATGCTGAGCAGAAGAAAACTCTTTCCAAAGTAACATTTTCATTTCTATGTCCTTCAGGTGTAAGTTCAGGGGCTCATAAGGACAGATATGCTGGGCTGACTGACTGTCATCTACTTCTCTAGAACAGCATAAACTACATGGATGACTGAAAGTGTTTGGAGATGGCACTGATATGAATCACCAGCTACACACAAAATGCATCTGCTTGTCAACTGTTAGCATCACAACAGCATATATGGACGTTCCCATTTGGCATCATCGGCATCGCACAATCCCAGATTGTCAATCCCAGATTTCTGCAGAGTTCATTCATCTATGTGTATTAGGCCTAAGTCCAGTAGAGGGAAATATTTTGGCTCTGGATAGTGTCAAAGAATTTCAAATCATTCTAGGGTTCTGTCCTCCCTGGGTTTTTTTTTACTTTCCGTGTCTAGGACTTTCATCAACCTTTACGGCTTTAATATGAATCCTGGTGATCCCAGGAACAGGAAATGCAGGACAATAAAATCAGTCTGGTTGGGAAGTAAGGGAAATTCTGCCAGGCAGACACAGCAGCAGTAAAAACTAAATCTTTGAAACTACGGTAAACAAAAATCCTTTAGCTGCACCAAACATGCATTTTGCCAACATCCTTCTCCATATCTTGACTACAATTTTGCATGCAGTATTTTTACATTTTTGAGTTCACAATATCAAAGCGAGCAAACATTAAGCTCATGCTGACTTGCACTGTATACTGTACTTGGTAGACTGTCAATAGATCAAGTAACTTAATCAAGCATACAACCAATTCACTTAGCTGGAGTAATAATTCTAAATGTCTTTCACTGGAAATGCAGCTCTGACATGACTTGAGACAACCAAACTCTTTTTTTTTGAAAACTGAAAGAACCGTAAGAACCGTAAGTTTCACTTGTGCAAATTGTATAAATAGTGCATATAACCAACCTTGGGGCCCATTGGTCCTCTTGAACCTAGCCCACCAAATGATGCAGAATCTCCTTTTTCACCCTGTAGAATAGACAAATAAAGACATGAACTGCACATAAAATACTTAATTTACTAGAAATGGTTTAGCAAAACAATGTTTGACAGCTCACCTCCACTCAAAGATGATAAATGCTATTCAAATCTATGGGGCCACCAAAAATCTTGTGACTAGCAATGATCGCAAGCACCTCCAGGGGGCTGAAACCTCTCTTAACCTCAGCTGCCAATTGCAGCAATCTATTTTCATGAGAGGGTGAGATATTCTTCTGCTCTCTCATTGGTCATTAAGTCACTTGATGCTGAAAGCCTCAGTTAACCTGAATCACAAAGTTACCTGAGGTTGACCTATTCAAGCCAATAGGGAGTCGGAAGCTGAGAGAAGAACATTGGTGTGCATAGCAGTCATGTTCTAGCATTTTTTATAAGTGGACTGATGTTTTATCTCCTATGTGTATCTATCACCACTTTATAAATAGGCTCCAGTGTTCTCTAGTAAAGCAATAACAGCACGGCAGACTTAAAGTGCCCATTAACACATACATTTTGCTCCAAACCAATCCATCACTCTCTGATCAGATTGCTCTTAATTCCTACAACACATCAGATGAATATTTAATAAATCTCTTAAAAATGAAATGAACTGCAAAATTGCACTGTTCAATTCAGTGCAACAAAATGGCCCATCAACCAACTGCTGCTCCTGCCCCAACCCTAATTCATATAAATTTACCACCCTATCCAATCAATACTACTGATTCATTTTAGGCCAAAATTGATCAAAATTAAATTGAACAAACAGGTTGGTGCTATAGATTTCTGGAAGATCTATTGTACTATTGCATCTAACACATGTCAATTTAGTATTAGAGAAGGCGTGTTACTAATTTAAACAGCCCCTAGTCTGCACGTGTGATTTAATTTCTGCAAATAAACATGGCAGCATGGAGATGCAATGCATCTTACAGGTACAGCTGGTGTATTTTGAAACTAAGTAATGAGACTTATAAATGATAAAACAGCCATAAGGGCTCATTTCCATACAGCATGCTTTCAGCTGCGCTTATCGAAACGCGATCACAGGGACATTAAAGAGTGCACAGACTGCACTATCTGCTGTCTCCATACGTGCACTGCAATTCACCACTGAATCGTAGCGTATGGTTGCCTGCATTTTGGGGCGCTTCAGCCCGAAATCCCATTCATTATAAGGCAGCCATAAAAGCACTCTTTATATATAAAAAAGCAGCTATAAAAGCACTCTTAAAGTCATCTTAATAATAACCAAAGAAGCCCTACCTTCTGTCCCATTGGTCCTAGTGGTCCTATAGGGCCTGGCATTCCTGGGACGCCAGGAGGACCAGTCCTGCCCTAGTAGATAAACAAGATTTAATAAGTATTAAAAATCTACATCAAACAGAATATATCATGTGCATTTTCAGAAAATATGAACAGATACTTAGATGAATATTGTCCAAAAACAGGGAATGCCTCAATAGTAATCTCAAAATAAACATTTAATAATATATTCATTCTTATCAGAATAAGCACAACTTAGGACAATTACCATAAATGGCTTGATCTCGCACCTCACAATGTTAAGGTTCCAGAACAGACACTATCTACTTGGAATTTTTACGTGCTCCATGTATTATCACTTTTCCCATAGGGCAGTTTTTCTCAACATTATTCCAAGCATGTACTCCTTTTTGAAAGATGTTGTTTGTGGCATACCCCCTATTGTGGGTAAAGTTATCTCAAGAACCCCTTAATAATTTTTGTTGGGAGTCCTCAATATTTGGGTATAAATGCTCTTCCTTCATGCTTTTACTTAACTTTTTCAGATTTTTTCTAATATCAAAGTCACTGTATATGACAAGTTCAAATGCCTTCTAAAATCAACCCAAGTGCCCATAGGGGTACATGAACTTAGCCATAGAGGACTATAAGGGAGGGGTGATGTGGATGAGGTGGGGCCAGAGAGAATGCAGGCTCTCTCAATCTGCAAAACAAGATCCTGCTCATCACTAGGGTACAACAAGTATCAATATAAGTCATGTGACTTGTCATGTAGCATTCCTAGATGAACAGTTTCCTAGAAAGTGGATTGGTCATCGTGGGCCAGTTGAATGCCCTCCCCTAAGGTCTCCCAATCTGACCCCCTTAGACTTTTATCTTTGGGGTCACCTGAAGGCAATTGTCTATGCTGTGAAGATACGAGATGTGCAGCACCTGAAACTACGGATACTGGAAGCCTGTGCTAGCATTTCTCCTGCGGTGTTGCTATCAGTGTGTGAAGAGTGGGAGAAGAGGGTTGCATTGACAATCGAACACAATGGGCAGCACATTGAACACATTTTATAAGTGGTCAGAAACTTGTAAATAACTCATGAAAGAATAAAGTTATGTTAAAACCAAGCACACCGTTGTTTTTATTGTGAGATTCCCAATAAGTTGGATGACCCTCTTCCTATTGAAAAAACAAAAATTGGATTCAAAATGGCCGACTTCTGCAAATTTTTATAAAGATCTCTATACAGCACCACAGGGGGAGGATGTAGGGAAGATGGACAACATTCTAAAGGGAATTGATCTTCCTAAGTTTAGTGAAGAAGACCTATTAGAATTAAATGCTGCAATAACAGAGGGAGAGGTTCAACAGACCATCCGGTCCCTAGCCAACCATAAGGCTCCGGGCCCAGATGGCCTGCCGGGGGAATATTATAAAATTTTGCAAAAAGAAGTTACCCCAATTCTAACAAAAGTATTCAATAAAACCCTAAAAGAGGACACACTACTGGCATCTGGGAATGAAGCTCACATAAAACTACTGTTAAAGCAGGGGAAAGATCCACAAGACCCGGGGTCATATAGACCAGTATCCCTAATTAATCAGGATATGAAGATAATGACAAAGATAATGGCAAACAGACTAGCATATTTAATGCCAAAATTAATACATAAAGAGCAGGTGGGCTTCATTAAAGGGAGAGCAGCGGTGGCCAATATCCGAAAAGTGTTATCGGTATTGGAACAGGTTAGGGCATATCCTAAAACATACCAATCCAGTGCCATTGTCACATTTGACGCGGAGAAAGCTTTTGATGCAGGTTTTTACGGGAACGTTTCTTAACATGTTCTCTTTAATGTACAAATCCCCACAAGCCAGAGTTTGTACCCCGGGCTTCCTATCTCAACCATTCAGCCTACAACGTGGCACTAGACAGGGGTGTCCCCTATCCCCGCTCCTTTTTAGTATTGCTCTGGAGCCACTAGCCAGGAAACTGCATAAAGAACTTAGGGGTATCCAAATAGGACAAGTAAAAGTTATTCAAACTTTGTTTGCTGATGACCTCCTGCTATTCCTTACAGATCCTATCACAGAGCTGCCAAGGGCCTTATCCATTATAAAAGAGATAGGACAACACTCAGGGTTTAAGATCAACATGACCAAAAGTGAGATTCTGCCTTTGTCTAAATTAGCCAATGTACGGAACTTCGAGGGTTTGGGACTTAAAATTGCAAAGGGAAAAATTAGATATTTAGGGATAGAGATAGGGAGAGATCCGTGCTCATTATATGACTTAAATATATCCCCGCTGATTAAAGCGTAATATCCCAAATGCAGGGATGGTGTAATATTCCGCTGGGGGTATCGGGAAGAGCGACTTTATTAAAAATTATTAGTTTTGGGAGATTGCTGTACCCTATGCAGGTCCTTCCGCTCTTATGGAAGCATAGGGACGTGATATCTTTGAATAGAGCGTTTACAAAATTCATATGGAATAATAAATGCCCACGTATCAAGCTGAGCAGACTGCAGATCCCAAAGGAGATGGGAGGGTTAGGCATCCCTAATATCAGGAAATACAACCTGGCATGTGTCTTTAGACATGTCAGAGATTGGGTGGCGGGGACGGAGGAGTTCTCAAACACTGAACTGGAATGCCATATTGCGGAACCCTGGAGTCTCACAGGCTTACTACACACAAATTGGCCAGAGCTACCGCTTCGCTTGAAACATAATATAGTATATAGAGATATGTTATTAGCATGCAGGGAAGTGAGGAAACTCTTTGGGTTCCTTGGAGGATATCGAAATACACTCCCTTTGAAGGAAACCCGGGGTTTAAACCGGGACTAACACAGGAAAACTATGTGAAATGGACGGAGAAGGGCATCACCAAATTCGGGAACCTGTTAAATTTAAAAACGCACAAGTGGTTAACTTTTACAGAGGTGACAAGACAATATGGCATCCCAAAGTCAGATTTATTAGCATATGGACAGGTTAGATCTTATGTAAAAGCAAGACTACGAGATATCACAGCCATAGCTCAAATCCTTCCATTCGATAAGTTCTTAAGACCAAGGGGTGAAAGGAGGTCCCTTTCAGAGATACAGAAAGAACTGGCAGATTTAGGGGCACAGAGATTGGCCATTCGAAACATGTCTCCATGGAATAAGTACTTTACAGAACAAAATTTAGAACTCAAGATTCTAGAAGGAAATGCTAGAGTCAGGCAATTAATTGTGAGCGAAACGTGGAGGCAGTCGCACCTGCTAATGATCTACCAAGCCAAATATGCTTTCAACATACATTACCAGGTACCCAGACCGGTATATATAAACTATTGCCCTAAATGTAGCTTACGTCAGGCAGACATGTTTCATTGTATATGGGAATGCCCTGTTATCCAATCCTTTTGGGAAAAGACACTAAGATACGTTAACAAGATAGGTCACTCGACCATACCAAAAGACCATATGCTCCTCCTGTTTAATGCTACTCAAAAGGATGCTAAAACCAAGATATCCGATCTGCAACATGTAATAATTACTGCAGCCAGCAAGACTATATACAACAGATGGATATACTCTACCCCGCCCTCGATATGGGATCTAAAAGATAGCTAAGGCACCTGATGTCGCTGGAAAAACTGGACGCTACCATGCACAAAGAAAAAGGTACAAAAAAATTCTTTAAAAAATGGAAACCTTACTTGCTGGACACTTTCTCTCCGGAAGAACTAAACCGTATTGTGACTCCTTTCAAATATACCAAATGGTATCGTAAGGCACATATAGCAGGTACCCTGGGCCCCCTGGACTTTGGACTATAAACCTGACCTGGGCAGTTGTTGGCTCTATTGATATTAGAAGTAGTCAAGGTTTACAATCGATAGATAGAAAGACCAGAGAGTGATTGGGGTGGGAGGGGGGGGGATAGGGGAGTGGGGAGGTGGAAGGGGGAAAATGTTACCACTTTAGTTCAGTTAATGCATGTGCATTGCTATTTTAACATGATGTTAATGTTCCGTATGTGGATTAAATTTGCTGTTAAAAAACCCCAATAAAAACACTTTGAAAAAAAAATGGCCGACTTCAAAATGGCCGCCATGGTCACCACCCATCTTGAAAAGTTTCCCCCCTCACATATACCAATGTTCCACAAACAGGAAAGTTAATATCACCAACCATTTCCATTTTATTAAGGTGTATCCATATAAATGGCCACAATCTGTAGTAGTATACAGTACTAACAAAATATAACTTTTCATGATAGATGTCCTTTAATCATTTATACTTGATATATAAGAAGTCGGACAGCAGGCTTTGCAATGAAGGAAACATTCTGCCTTCTTCTGGTATAAGAAGAGTCACAGCATCCACTGAAAAGGCTGAGGAGGAAGGGGTGGAGTCTCTACCTCAGTGCAACATTTGATTGGCCATTTTCAGAATGACAGGATGGACATATTACCTCCACACAAATAACTGGTCACTGGCTGCTGGTATTAAAAAAAACCCATCACATCTAAAATACTACATAGCATAAGTATATGCTATGTAGTGCGGGCCCTTCTATATTTTTGCAAAGGAGGCTTCAGTGTGTGACGATTGGCTCATATTATTCTGTAACTTTTGATCCTGTTAGAAGTTATAGAGGAGGGTTTATTAATAACTCTTTCTTTCCCAGCTTCTAAATGCAAGCACTTCCGACAGAGAGGATGTGTGACGCAGCAGAGCATGTAAGAGGGTCCCAGGCTATTTCTAGCTCACCGCTATAGGGTTTACCATGTGAATGTTTAGAATTCAAACCTGCACAATCTGGACAAAGTATTTTTATGGAGGACAAAAACATATGACATCTTCTTTAGTGGTGCCACACTGTCTTGGGCATGATGTAATTGTTAGCCCTAGTGAGACTGGAGTAGAACTAGTTTCTATTCATAGAGAGCAATAGTAAGGATACACAGGATTCTTCAAATAGTACATTAAACATACACTGACTTCTGTTCCTATCTGCGTTCACTAAGGAGCTTGAATTAGCCAGGGGACCAGAGTTGAAAACATTGTTTTGAAAATCTGGAGAACCAGCCAAACATACACAGATTCTGGTGCCTGAGCTGGGTGTGGCCCACAGTCTGATCCATAAGCATGTCCCAGAATTAGAAATGTTTGTAGAAATCAGAAGAATCAGAAAACTTCAGCAAATAGGATTCTTTTATAAAAATCATTTTTTTTATCCTACTAATCTATTGAACACTTGCAGGCAGATGCATCCTATCTACATTCCAGAATTCTAAAGGTGGCCACTAACAGTCCAATTTCTAGCAAAAAATCGTTCGAGCGATCAGAAATTCTGATTGGACGAAAAATCGTTCACTACACCATCAATTAACGAATCATTGCTTCCTATCTATCACGACCACCAAGAAAATCCAAATTTTCGTTCGACGAAAATTCTTTCGGGCGACATTTTTTTCACTCGTTCATAATCGATTGTGTCCACCAATGGAGATTATTTACAACCAATCCGATCAGAATTTCTGATCGCTCGAACGATTTTTCGCTAAAAATTGGACCGTTAGTGGCCAGCTTAAGTATGCAAGTCTGCAGATAGCTATAAAACATCATATTCATCAAATATACCAGATGAGATCATCTTTATTTGTGAATTAATGTGTTCATTTATTCATCAGAGTTGTTACATCTAAGTTCTATGTATCCACAAATTACATTTACCCTACTTGACCAAGGTCCTACTAATATACTAATGTACTACTCGTACATTTGCATTACAGACTACAGCTAAAACAATAATGATAATAATATTAATGCTAAAAGAGATATTCAAAAGCAGTACACAATGGCAATCAACCACCAAAAATCAGTACTTCCAAGCTGTCACACCAAACAACAACTTTATCTACCACTCTTTGAAAAATGTTATTAAAGTGGTATGAAACCCATCATTTCTTTTTTGCTCTAAAATATTATTTACAGCATATAATATACTACCACAATTTTTTTTAGCAGAACAGCATTTAAACAGTTAAACACAGGACTTGCTTTTGCAATAGAAAGCTCCCTGCAGTTAGAGCCGCATCCGAACTGGTGATAACATTATCGTGTTTACTTAATTGTAGCAAGTGAAGAATGTAAGCATTCCCTGGCAGTTATGAAACTCCTTCTGATGTGTCCAGGACATAGACAGCAGCTAAGAAATCATTACTGGGTACATTACAATATAAATACACCAGTTATTAATAAAATGCAATGGCAGCTTTCAAAGCAAATAAACTGAACTTAGGGAACTTGTAATTTCTAATAATAAATAAATAATAATGTGCACAAAACATAAATGATAATTGTATGGGTTATGAAAAGTAGGAAAACACATTTTTATTAACTACTATGTCAGAGTTTAATACTGCTTTAAATAATGCCTATAGGGTGAGTATTGTTATACAAACTCTTTGGTCATTGAATCCTATTCCCTATCCCTTTCCACTTCAATTAAGTTTAGTACCTCTGAGAGGAAATTCCATGCCTTACAACAGAGTTCCCCAACTCTGTCCTCAAGGCCCACCAATAGTACATGTTTTGCAGAAAATCACAAACATGCACAGATGGGGTCATTATTGTCTCAGCAAAGCTGATTAACTACCTCTGGGGATTTCCACAAAACATGCACTGTGGGTGGACCTTGAGGACAGGGTTGGGGAACACTGCCTTAAAACATCTAAGAGCACTGCTGATTTGCACTTTTATATGCTTCCTATAGCCACAAGAGGTCCAAGATTGGTTTATAGGTGACAAGCTTTTTATGTAGGATAAAAGTGAACCTGTCACTAGCTCTGAAACTTCTATGGGGGGAAAGAATCAAGAGCAAGTTCCAAGGCCCCTGATGGCTGCAAGATCCAGTTTAGGTTTGGGAAGTAAGAATCAATGCAAAAAGAGAAAATAAGAAAACAAAAGTCACAGGAAACCGGAGGAGTGCACTGTTGAGCATAAGTTCCGCTGCCAACACTCTCCATGGCCTAAGGGAAGACCAGACGGGGGTCCATTGCTTGTCCAAAAATCGAATGTTGCTACTGCCGAGCACCTGACTGCCCCCTCTTTGAGCAAGATCTTTCGAGCCTGCGCGATCAAAAGTTTTGATCAGTTTTGGCTGGAAATCAATCAAAATTATGATCAGGTAGCCACATTGCAACATCAATCTCTGGAAAACTGGATCATAATGATCGATACTGCCAGGAAAATTGGAGAAAGGTATGAGCACCTTAACTCAAATGAAGGCAGGGCGGTTACCTGTGGTAATCCCTTTATTTGTATAGTGCAAGCCTGTTACATCCATTTCATTTGATACATCTGTTAGAAAAGATCACAGAACTTCCCTCATAATCTATTGTGCTGCATACAGAACTGCAGCATGTAAATTAGGCAATTGCAGGTCTTTAGCTTAAATCAGTGAGAAAGCTGGCAATAAAAAAGAGGTGAGCCAAGAAGTCAAAACCTTTATTCAGCATAGGCCACATATTTTGTGTGCAGGAGGGAGGAATTTCCAGGAAGCTTGTGGTATCTCTACCAGAGTAGCAGTGCCAATATTTGATCTTTGCAAACTGCAACAAATTCACTTTAGCACTTCGTTCATTACTAATATAAAGGGGGAACTGAACAATTTTGTTTTATATATCCTAACACTGACAGATTCAGAGGAAATGTTTTGTAGTGATCTGCTGCACATCCAAACAGACATAGAGAGTTCCTTAAAGTGTACCTTAAGTGTCCCAAAAAAATTGAGTTTTACTCACCTGGGGCTTACCTCAGCCCCCTGCAGCTGATCGGTGCCCACGACGAGTCGCTCTGATGCTCCGTGTCCCGCTGGCGGCCACTTCCGGTTTCGCCGTCAGGACCCGTCAGGCTGGGGAACGTGGCTGATACTACACGTTCCCAGCCAAAATAGCACCCCTATGCGGCCATATGTCCGCATAGGCACCCGTATGCGGACATATGGCCGCATAGGGGTGCTATTTTGGCTGGGAACGCGTAGTATGAGCCGCGTTCCCCAGCCTGACGGGTCCTGATGGCGAAACCGGAAGTGGCCGCCAGCGGGACCTGGAGCATCAGAGCGACTCGTCGTGGGCACCGATCAGCTGCAGGGGGCTGAGGTAAGCCCCAGGTGAGTAAAACTCATTTTTTTGGGACACTTAAGGTACACTTTAATTAAAGTAAAAATAAATTATGAAAAAAAAAAAAAAGAGAAAACTATACCTTTCTGCCCGGCCTGCCGATTTCACCCTGTAAAAAACAGAACTAATTCATTACCAGTGAAAAACAGGACGTTTTCAGTCAAGGTACAGCTGTGACTCTGAATACACAATTGCTAACTAAGAATCTAAATGTTTTCAATGGCATGAGACTACCATTGCGTGATTTGGTCATGATCAGTGCCAGCAGTGAAAATTCAAGAGCAATTGGTTCAAGAATCATGTCTGACAAGTATTGCTTCACCCAACACCATTGCTATCTGCTCTGCCCTCCCTACCACATGTGATAGAAAGGAGCAACTGATGCAAATGGTGCATGGAGACCAGCTGGATTTTTCCTGTGTCTGGCCAACCTCATTTATTTATACTCAGCACTTATACACAACGTTCTTCCCCCTTCATAAACTGCTGTCCAACAATTTACTCTTGATTGAAAAAAGCAGAGGTCCCCAAGAACCGCTAATATTGCACTACCCGGCTCACACGCAAATAAAAGCAAGAGCGGGACTTTTATTGAGCATCAGTCCGTAAGTATGGAGGTTTAATATCTTCTGTTCTGTGACCCCCTTGTACCTCTTGTAGCCCCCTTGTACCCCCATTATACCTATTGTGTCCCACATTTGCCCCATTATACCTCTTGTGTTGCCCTGTGGCCCCTTGTGTCTTCCTACGACCTCCCTGTACCTCTTGTGGCCGATTGTACCTTGTGTCCCCTGTGGCCTCCTTGTACCCACCATTGTAACTCTTGTGGCCCCCTTGTTTACCCTTGTGGCCCCTTTGTACCTCGTCTCCCCCTGTGGTCCCCTTGTACAGCTTACATGTCCCCCTGTTCTCAGAGCAGTTATCCATGGTGTGAAGGTAGGCACAGTGTGGGCAGGCACACTGAGGTCTGTGTGGCTGACTACCGCGGTGTTGTCTCTGATGTGCTGTGAGACTCTACTCACTGCGTGCAGTAGCTGTGCCCCGCTTGTGCAGCATTCAGGAGTCCCTGTAACGCAGCATTCATATCGGTAGGTTTTTGTAAATCAGGGATTTTCTGCATTCAGACCATAAGAGGCACTCACTTTTTCTCCCCACTTTTGGGGGAGAAATGGTGCATCTTATAGTCCGAAAAATAGCAAATGTCAATTATTGATAGAGGAAAGGGCAGGAAGTGTTCACATGGACTGCTTGTATCAGCCTGTCTTGTATTATACTCCTCAGTTATAGCAGGCACCACAGCAAAGCAGAAAAGACTGAACTGTGAGACTCCAGTCATCACACATGAATGGAAGAAGTTTTCAAGCACAACTAATATTACCCATGAATAATTTAGCATCTCTGTAAATGTCAGTCAGCAATGCTCACAGTAACATACTTTTTCTCCTTTTGGTCCAGCTGTCCCCGGCAAGCCTGGAGAGCCCTAAAGGAAAACAAAATCTGTAAATTTATAGTTGCATGATGAAGAATGAGAACTATAGATTTAATAGCCTGAAACAAACCCATAAGCATATCACCACAGAAAGATGTACTGACAATGACATTGCTCTCTAGCTGTTTAGCCGCACCTCAATAGCGACAGGCAAAGAGCTAAAGTGGCTGTTTTGATGTCTCCTTGCTGTAACTAGTAGATACTCTGTATCATGTCTTTAATTGCCAACATGAGAAATCACCACTGAATAGCACTGTGGTACCATGCATTGCAAAGAGCACGTTACTAGATACAACTATTTGTGAAGTCCGTTGTGATGTGTCACATGTGCATCACAACAGATTCTGTGAACAACCGTGGTTTTCCATGATGCATCACTCCCTAATCTGCAAACCATTTCTTTAAGCTCCTGAAAACCAGACACTCACATCCATAACCGCTGGTGTATAGTCAGCCTAAAGCTTACAAAACTTTAAGGAGCCATATCAATTCAACATACATACAGTCTGTTTCAGACTTTCAGGTCCTCTTCAGTGCATGGCATTGACTGATATAGCTCTATTGGATAGAGCTTGGACCAGTATTACAGAAGACTCAGATAACTCACGGTGATCCAGATCCACTAAGAGAGTATAAGGGTCTAAAAGAGACCAAAAATCCCTCCTACTAAGAAAGTCAGTGTAAGAGGGATACATTCATAGTGGTCCTGGGTCACCATGAGCTATCTGGCTAATCCCTAACAGATTCATTGCCTCTTTTCATGAGGAAACTTGCAACAGGAAGGAAGAGGTAGTCACTTTTAATCATGAATTAGCAAATTTTCTGGGTAAAGAGTCTGCCTTGCATAGTTTTACTAACTCAAGTACATAGGAGTCTTACTACTTGCCAAGTGTCCTTAAAGAGACACTGAAGCGAAAAAAAATATGATATAGTGAATTGGTTGTGTACTATGAATAATTACTAGAAGATTAGCAGCAAAGAAAATATTCTCATACATTTATTTTAAGGTATATAGTGTTTTTTCTAACATTGCATCATGCTATAATATGTGCAGATTACACAACACTCAGCATTCAAAATGAGTCTTTCAGAGCAGTCTGTGAAGTAATGACCTCTCCTCTAGCAGAGGAAAAGTAAATAGTCCAGGAACAGTTGAGATAATAAAAGTCAGAAAACAGCCCTCTCCACGATTAACTTAGTCGGAGAGATTAATGGCTTGTTTGCATAGAGGTAACAACTGGAGTTTCTCAACTCTTCCTGTACTGGAAACAATTACACTGATGTATCTGATCTTAATGTTTTATTTCTTAGCTGTGCTACACATACAAATCATAATATCATCATTTTTTTTTTTCGCTTCAGTGTCTCTTTAAGGCCTGATGATCTGCTTTGCTTGCAAATTAACCCTTGGTTTGAAAAAAAAAACAGTAGCTTGGAAAGGGGAGAAAGTTGTGTATGACAGACTGAAAATTCATGAATTATACAGAAAAGGGGAGGATAAAGTAACAGAATTTAGAGGGAAACGGGAGAAAAATGAAAGAGAGAGGGCAGAGCAGAGACCATCCCGATCAACTTTCAATTGGTCCATAGAAAACTGATCTATTCCAAGATGAGGGCTTCATCTGCTTTCAGTTAAAAGCTTGTGAACATTTTCCCACTTAACATGTGGAAGCAATAAATTCCATCCTCATATCATTTTTTCACCCGAGGAATCATTGATAAAGGAGTATTTTTAGTATGGCAACCACTTTGGTCAAGGTGGGATGTCTTTCAGATGATGCAATTGCTTTTAATCTGTAACATCTGCGCAGGCTGCTTGTGTTAGATTATAGTGTTCTTATATCTCCCGCTTCTGCAGGATGATCTCCATTTTTCTGAAATATTCAATTTCCTCTAAACATTTAGCTATTGGGGAGGCATTTGATGTAGTTTCCATTACATTTTCTGCTGGCCTAGGCATGCTTATTGGAGACCCATATACAGATTGTAGGTCTATTATTGACCTTACCCACTGTGGATATAGTATCCGCTTTGGAAGGCTACATAAGAGATTTCCTGGTGGACTGTTCTTCTCTAATATAAATGCGGCAAGGATTGAGTCTTTATCTTATTTAAGGTGGCCACTAATGATCCAATGGTTTTCATTCAATTGTACCAAATCTATGTATTATAATGATATAATGATATAATTGAGTAAATACAGTATATTGCATGGATAATTTACTGTAGGCAGTTATATTACATAGAAATGGTAAGATTGGATGAAAAAGACTGGATCATTAGTGGCCACCATTACAACTGACATACAAATTGTATGCAAACAAGTTTACAGGTTCTTGATTATTATAATGGGGTTCACTTATGCTATCATAAATGGTTTATGGTTTGAGAACCTGTCTTTAATATTTCACATACTGTATAAGTGTTTATGTCAACCATTTTTTGTGACATATCTGGTTCTGGTTATGGGTGCAAGGATGAGCTCCGAATCTATTGATTACAGGCGCTCATTTTTGGCGCTATACATTACCTAGGTGTACTTTTGTAACAGATGCCTTTTTTAGTTTTTAAATCTATATGTGATTTAATTGATTGTAACAGTTGAATAGATACTAATAAATGTTTTTACTGTTTATGAAATCACAAACTTCCCTTTCTTGGTATTTTGAATTGCCCTAAGGATGTGGGTTGGTATCAATTTGCAGAATTTAGAGTTATAAATTGGAAGAATATTTAAATACTTTTGGGTGAGGAATCAATAGACATTTGTGCTACGTTATCAATTAAAGAATTTTGTTAATATAGAGTTGCAGGACTGTACAGTCCAATCATGCAGCAGGATGCACCTTTCACTATTACATCCCCAGCATACATCTGGGAGTGCAAGTAGGAATTTGCGTGCAACAGATGGAGTCTGATACCACATGGAGACCACCTTCTATGCTATTTCTTGGCTTTGGGATGCAATAGAGCCATTATGAATTAGAAAGAGGCCCCTGTTCCCTCCTCCATAGCCATCTCCAATCCCATGTCTCAGGCCGGTGATATTTGAAACTCTGGTTCTGAATTTAGAATAATATAATAATATAATTATAGAGTTGCAGTAAATTGGAGACAAAATGGGTGCAGAATTACCTATCAATTACTGTGATCATGAGATTTTGATCCGTTTCTTTCCCACAATAAAATAACAGGTGCAGTGTAATGTATTTAGCACTTCAGTACATCATTAATCACATATTCCCCCCCCCCCCCCCATCTCAGAAACAACACTGCATTAAGATAAGTTATTACTGCATATCTCTGTTTAAAGTCCCTTCTGCCACCAAACAGTTCTAATGACTATGGACGTGGACATTGCAAAGTCATGGATGATCTCATGCAAATTGGCTGATGCATAACCAATTTGCATTACATTTCTGCTCTGAATAAATTTTCCTTTCTATGTGTTTTTCCATTCACTTTCCCAGGCTCATTAGCACCTGTGTGGCCACTCATCTGCCTATCTTTCTCATTGTGATGTGTTTGCTCTCATTTAGCATGGGTGTCCTTCTCGGTGTTGCTGTTTGTAAACTGCTAATATTAACATTCTGTTTTGACCCATTGAGCTAAAATGGTCCACACCTAAAATGGTCTCTCTATGGACCCAATCTTCACCTGTCTATGCTCTGCTTTAAAGGGAACCAGAGGCCCCAGGAAAAAGATTCTATACATACCTGGGGCTTCCTCCAGCCCCATACGCACGGATCGCTCCCACGCCGCCGTCCTTTGCTGCCTGGATTCGCCGGTACCGAGTCCCATCATGGCCCCCAGTCGGCCAGCAGACGCGGCCAATTGTCCGCATCACACGGGGCTCCCTCCATATACGTACACGTGAGGCTGCTTACTGCGCAGCCGCATGCGTATGGGTATGGAGGGAGCCCCTGTGATGCGGACGCCGGAAGTGACGGGACCCGGTACCGCCAATCCAGGAAGCGGAGGATGGCGGCGTGGGAGCGATCCAGGCTTATGGGGCTGGAAGAAGCCCCAGGTATGTATAAAAGCTTTTTCTTTTTTTCTTACGTTCCTCTCTGGTTCCCTTTAAACATTATCACTTGTACGCTCTAATGGCCTGCAGTGTATAGCAAATACACCCATCTGTTGCACTTTTCAAAATGGACAGCCGGAATGAACCCTTTGTGATCTGAACCATTTGTGATCTAAAATAAATTGCCATGAAAAAATTTCACTGACAAAGTTTTCCTCCTGTGCATTTCCTCCTTCTCTTGTACTAATAAGGAGTTTGTATTCTTAAAATAAGAAATATACATCCTGTAGCAAGACAAGATGCAAATTCATAGTCAGCTAGCCACTAACCTTGGTACTAATCAATCATCCTAATACTCTTGCACCTCCTGTGAAGCAGTAAATGAGGTTCCCCCTCTCATCTCCTGCTTTTGTACTACTACCTGTGCTTGAGATTTATTCACTATAGGTGCATAACCCTGTCACACGCAGGGACTGGGACTCAATCCCTCAGGCAACAGTTTGGGGCGAAAGCAGTACAGACGTATTGCTAGCCTATAGGCTAGAGATGTGTTCTGCTGCTATGGAAGACGGGGGAAGGATGATGGTATTGAGCAGGAGAGGTAAGGAGGTGAACAATGGACTAAGTCTGTGCTCATCTGATATAGTCTGGCACTTTGGATCTCTCAGGGATGCATCGGGACTGCTGTACACAGTGGCGTACCAATAGGGGTTGCAGAGGTTGCAACCGCATCGGGGCCCTTGGGCCAGAGGGGCTCTCCCTAAACCCCGCTATTAGCTCTCTATTGGTATGTGCTGGTAATAATCACTTATAATCACTTCTCTAGATGCTTTGAATGGTAATAATCATTAAAAGACAGTTCCCCATTCCCTTCTTGCACCTATTGTCCTTGGCAGGTTTTTGTGCGCCGTATCAATTGTTATGTATAGAGTGCCTGGGGGGCCCCAATGCAAAACTTGGCTATGCCACTGGCTGTACACACACTGGATTCTAGGGAGAGATGACCTGACATGCCGCCGCGGCTGAGAAACCTCTAGCGATTGTATGTGGTTTTACACATGGATTGTCCAGTATCATCAAGGCTCACTACTGAAAGAGAACCCGAGGTGGGTTTGAAGAATGTTATCTGCATACAGAGGCTGGATCTGCCTAAAAAGCCCAGCCTCTGTTGCTATCCCAAACCCCCCTAAGGTCCCCCTGCACTCTTCAATCCCTCATAAATCACAGCCACGCTGCTGACAAACAGCTTGTCGCAGCGGCTGTGTTTATCTCTATAGTGTCAGTCTGCTGCTCTCCCCGCCTCCTGCAGAACTCCGGTCCCTGCCTGCATCCCTTCCCTTCCTGCTGATTGGAGGGAAGGGATGGGGGCAGGGACCGGAGCTATGCAGGAGGCGGGGGAGCAGCCGAGACTGACACTACAGATGTAAACACAGCCTCACAGCATGGCTGTGATTTATGGGGGATTGCAGAGTGCAGGGGGACCTTATCGGGGTTTGGGATAGCAACAGAGGCTGGGCTGTATAGGCAGATCCAGCCTCTGTATGCAGATAACATTCTCTAAACACACCTCGGGTTCTCTTGAAAATTTCAAAACTTAACAGTATATTACTTTTACTATTTTCAGCCAATGTTGGATAACACCCGTCACTAAAAAGTCATCCCTCAATCAATCTTCTTTCTCATCCTAGTTTTCACTATCATATTTCCTTCTAAACTATGTCAGTTTAACACCATTTAATCAAACTGCTGGTTTTCATTTCCTGTTAATCTTCCTATCACTCCTACCATCCTCCTAAAATACAATACAGTTTCCAGTGATCTGTTTACTGCTAATACTAAAGGTGAATATCCCCTCCTAATGCCACTTGATCTGTCCTATGCCAGTTGATACAGCTGATCAACATCTACCGGTATTCATTCTGAGCTCCTCTGCTGTAAAAGCCATGACATTGCATTAGCGAGTTTCACTACCTACTTCTCCAGCTGTTCTTTCTCAGTATCCTTCATTGGCTATACTTCTTCCCTCTACCTCTAACGGATGGTGTGCTGTGGGGGTTATTATTCTAGCTGTGTATCACACTTCTGGGTAAAGAAATAAGCAGGTCTGGCTGCTCACTCCTTTTGTATAAAATGTGTATAAGCTATGTATTCTAACACGGTGTCAGACTTCAGGAATAAGATATTAACCTATTTTGGTTTCTGGACGTAGAAACTACGTCCAGAAAGCATGCGCGCTACCGCGCGTGCACGCGCACTCCCGACCGCGGATTCGGTAGCCACGGAATCAATGTATCGGGCTATGGTGCCCGATCACTGATTCCTCTCCCCCTGCTTTTTCTGGCCGTTGCCTCCCCACTGCGTCACTCTAAGCGTGTGTTATGCTTAGAGTGACATCATGTAAACAAACTCATGGCCGCCATCTTGTGGCCAAAAAGTAAAACTACAACTAAAAGTAAAAAAAAATTGAAAACAACACACAATTACATTATAAAACTATAGTTTACATCCCACCCTCCCAAAAATACCCAAATAAAATGTTTTAATATAAAAAAAAAAACCATTACAATAAAAAAAAAACATGTAAATATTTTCCTAAGGGTCTAAACTTTTTAAATATCAATGTAAAGATGAAATATTTCTATATTTTTTTTATTTTAAACTTGTAAATAGTGATAGATGCAAAACGGAAAAAATGCACCTTTATTTCCAAATAAAATATTGTCGCCATACATTGTGATAGGGACATAATTTTAACGGTGTAATAACCGGGACATATGGGCAAATACAATACGTGAGTTTTAATTATGGAGGCATGTATTATTTTAAAACTATAATGGCTGAAAACTGAGAAATAATGATTTTTTCCGTTTTTTCTTATTCTTCCTGTTAAAGTGCATTTACAGTAAAGTGGCTCTTAGCAAAATGTACCCCCCCAAAGAAAGCCTAATTGGTGGCGGAAAAAACAAGATATAGATCAGTTCATTGTGATAAGTAGTGATAAAGTTATAGGCTAATGAATGGGAGGTGAACATTTCTCAAGTGAAAACGACGGAACGCGAATGGGTTAAGAAGGCTTGTTAGCCGAAAGCTTACTCTTTTTTTTAACTCATTAAGGACCGCAGTGATTGAGATCTACACCCTGATTTGGTGGGCTCCTGGCTGGCAGGCCGTAAATCTCAATCACTGTCCGCAGCGTGCATCCGCCGTTTCCGCCACTCCCCGCCTCCCAAACCCGACGATTCTCGATGCAGCTCACAGGCTCTGGCTGGCTCTATGACGGCAGAGTCATGTGAGCCGGTCAGGGGCCGATTTCATTGGCTCCTGGCCGTCTTTCAATGTAAGCCGTTCCCATTGGCTTACATTGAAAAACAGGGTTAGGAGCCAATGAAAGCGGCTCCTGACCGGCTCACATGACTCTGCCGTCATAGAGACGGCAGAGTCTATGTCCTGGGGGTCCCGGCGAGCGGCGATGGCGGCGGGTATGTGCGGCGATTCGTCGGGATTCCGTCGGGATTGGACCAGCGGTCTCTGGTCATTAAGTGCCCAGAGACCACTGGTCCTTAAGTGGTTAAGTTAGCCAATAGATGGTATCATCCTGAGTCAAAACTTTCTGCTTTTACTGATGGCTAACATGGTACAATATTCTACTGCTACTTTGTGCTCTAGTGACACTAAAGTCATGCTGGGCAGTGGTAATGTTGCTTTATACGTATGATGCACCTCATGGAAAATTAATCAGCAGCTTTGGCTTCAACATATCATCTGTGCTGTGATGACACATAAGGGTACATTTCAGCACATGAGCTTTCACCTTCTCTGATTAACAACACCACAATCCTTCTCCCTTCTATTTCCTTAAGGAGAACCCAAGCCTCTTCTGGCACGAGCATGACCATGCTGCAACTGCATGAGGCTTGCTGCAACAGGAGCATCCGTACCCATGCAGGTACAGTACGGCCCTTGCTTGTGTCAGAAGAGGAGTGCAGCCCTGATCAGCTGGAGGCTCTGCGAGCTGCAAAGAGGGACTGGAGGAAGCCTCATTAGGATCCTGAGGCTTCCCTCTCCCTATGTAGGTATGTGATTTTGTACACGAGGGTTGGCTCAGGTACACTTTAATAATTACCCGTTCTACCATAAAGCACCCCTAAATGAAGAAAAAAAGCCTATAAAATAAACATTGATTCTAAATACTTACCTCCCACAGCCTGGCATCCTATCTTGGTCCTCCCTGGTCCCATTCAGTTACTGTTTGTCTCAGAAAACTGGCTACCCCATTATAAAAATGGCGCCAACCCCGGAACTGCTTCTGGGTTAGCGTTTTCAGAAGCACTTAATGCCAGCTGTAACAGCACCATTTACATAAGACAAGATGTGCTGAGCATGCATGAACTTAGCGCTGGGACATGCTCTTATCAGGAGCAAGTGCGAATGGGAGGAAACTTGTAGGAAAGGGGGTGTATAGTTGATGGGAAAGGGGTGTTGGGTAGGACAGAAAAGAAAGTCTGCCTCATCCATATTTGTCAGAATTGCAGGGACCCAAGGGAGTTCTAGGAGGAAAGGAGGGTGCAGTGAGATACATTTACACAGAGATCCATTTACCTGCACAAACTGCAGGCGCAGTAGCGGCTCTCGGCTCAGAAACAGCCGATCCCCGTCAGGTCCGCTCTACTGCACAGGCGCAAGTCTCCTGCGCCTGCGCAGTAGAGCGGATCCGACTGTGCTGTGCATTGCGAGGGGCAGAGAGAGACCACCGTGGGACGGAGAAAGCCGCGATAGAGTCCAGAGGCTTCCCCCTCCCGAGGTAAGTACCCCCCAGGGGTACTTTTTTTTTTGTACAGAGTCTCTTTAAAGATTTGATCATATGACCAGAAGCAGCTGAGCTGAAGATTTTAGTTTCAGACTCTGTAAGTGGGGCTCCTGCTACTGCTCGGATTGCTTCATCCTACTGTTGAGACTACAGGGGGCAGGCACATACTGAATCTCTCTGACAGGAATGTAGTCTTGCACTGTGGAGCAGATTACCAGTGTCTAATCTCCTGATCAGATACTTTAAATGGGATTTATTTGACATTATCAAATGAAGGGCATTCTATCCAGACAAAAACAAAACCAAGCTATGGAACTGAATGCCTCTGCAGATCTAGCAAAACATTTGTGCCTGGAATGGGGCTATGTATAGCTAAGAGAATTAAAAGGTTAATCACAAAGCAGAGACCTCACTAAAATTCCTGAAAGTAATTAAAAAAAGGAATACATCAAACTTTTCAGTTAAAATAAGTTCAATATCGATTATAGATGCCAAACCTGTAAGCTGTTTAATAAGCCAAATATTTGTATACCAAACATTTATTTCTGCACAACACTTAATGTTTATTTATTCAAGGTACAAACCTGTGGGCCAGAAGGGCCTTCTGGTCCTGGAGGGCCTGGTATACACAAGGGAATTGTTGGTTTCAATTCCAGAGCTGAGTTTGAATTTTCCAGGTCATACATCTTTAAAGGATAGAAAAAATATGCATCACCTATACTTCACTAAAATATTGTCACAGTACAGTTCTAAACATTCAGATTTGACAGCAGTTATTCATCAAGAGAACTGTAACAGACATGTACAATTAGGTCCATCTCACAAGTATGGATATTTGTATGGAGTAATGGCCCTTTTCTGCTGGCTGTGAGACGCTTAAAAAAGCAGATCACAGCCATTTTGCCGAACGCTAGAACACCCCGATTTACATGTAAATCACAGTGCTCATTTCCTACTACTGCGCCTTGCTTTTTCCCCGCAAACAAATGTTGAGCTGTGTCATTCTCGCCATGATCGCGCTCGGTTCCTGAATGGCGCAATTACAGCTAGTGGAAATTGCTGCTTGCACATACGCACTGCTGCATGATCACAGGTGGATGCGCAGGCAGCAGTGGAAAAGGGTCCAACTGCTAAGTCAAACAGTAGCTACTTGAAGTATCATAGACTTGTACTGTAGAAGAAACAGCTTGCTATTATAGCAGCAAATCTGCTACAACAAAGAAGATTGTTGCTGTCAAGGCGGGAACATGCATAACAAGAGTCATCCACAGCAATTTTGTTCGATTGTTAGGAGACACTGCAGGGCTCACATTGTGTGGCTACAGTGAGTTGCATTGACTGGATGACACGGCATCACATGATTGAATGGATTCAGGCAGGTGGGACAAGATGACAATGTGCTTACCTATTGCGCTTTTGTTAGTATCGCGTGGATATCCAACATGGTGGATCTCCTAAGCGATGTTGTGAGACACCTACATGCATGTTAAAGTCCATCTATCGCTTGCACATAGTTCTAGAGGATTCAACGTCTTGTTTTGTAAATTACTGCTGGAGTGATAAAGGGGCAGATTTACGAACTACAGGTAAAATGTACACGTGCATGTTGCAGTGTTTACACAAAGTACATAATAAGCAGTGTGCAAATAGTGCAATTTTGCTTTAATACACATAATAAGCATGTTGTTTATATAGCACACGTTACATATATATGCATGATTTGTGTGTTATATAAGCAACTTGCCCACTACATACATAACAGGAGTTGAGCTATTTGCACAATGCCTGTTACATTACATACATGCATAAACCATTGAAATATTTACATGCAATATGTGCATATGTAAATTTTACTGGCAATTAGTGAATCTGCCCCATAATTAGCAACAAAACTGTGTTGGATTACAATAACAGCAACTGTGGAAGAGATTCATGACAGGTATGCTGCTGCTAAAAAATCTCTGCAAGTGCAACATAGTCATTCTCTTTGCACATTGCAAAAAACATTAAAATTCACATTTGGATGCACATTTTTACACACTTTTTTTTTGGTTTACTACAGCTAATGAAAGTCAATAAATATTTGCAAGTGATGTGAAGCAAGTGATTTATGCTGCAAGATGTACATTTTCTTTTGCACCTGCAAAAATGCAATTTCAAGAATTTTAGCTGAAGTGTGATTCTCCATTGACTTTCATCAGATGTGCATTTTTGCACATTGGCAATTTGCATGCAAATTTTAATAATTGTGAACCTTGTCTCAATAGTTGCTTTAGTACTGTAAATAACTACAACAGTGATTTCAGCTCTGCAAATTTCAGTGGAGCTGGCTGCAAAAGCTGATGCAGAAGTAAATGTATAAGATTAATAGATTTAGTGACCATCGTTTACTGATACTGGAGACTGATACTATATTTTCCAACTTGATGAGATTACCATTATTAATACCAAAGACACACAAGTAATGTAAATCACTTCATTTTAAAACTAACATTTTATATTCCTTTTATCAAGGTGACTTTATTGCCTGCCCAGGTTCATATGGTGTTTGTGACTCTATCTTACTGTATTTATGTCTTCTGTGGACTATCACATTGATATATTGGAACAGTCAACGTGGATTTTAATTTATATTTTGCTATGATGAGTTGGTCAACCCCTTCTCAGTCATTTTATCAGCATAATAGTTAGCAACTCAATTCAAATAAGTGATTAATTGGTGATATTTTTTATCAGCTATCTAATGGGTATTTATAGTACCTGGGCAATTTTAATACTTCCATGAGTTTTAGCATTTGCAGCAACATAGAATTTTAAATATAAACAAAATATGTATGTATTTATTTTATCCAGGAAATGGTGTTTAAAGAGACTCTGTAACAAAAATTGCATCCTGTTTTTTATCATCCTACAAGTTCCAAAAGCTATTCTAATGTGTTCTGGCTTACTACAGCACTTTCTACTATAACAGTCTCTGTAATAAATCAATGTATCTTTCCCCTGTCAGACTTGTCGGCCTGTGTCTGGAAGGCTGCCAAGTTCTTCAGTGTTCAAGTTCTGTGATGAATCTCCCCCCTTCAGGCACCTCTCTGCACACTGCCTGTGTGTTATTTAGATTATGGCAGATTCTCTCTTCTCTCTTATCTTTTACAAGCTGGATAAATCGTCCTCTGAGCTAGCTGGGCTTTCACATACTGAGGATTACAGACAAGGGCAAAGCTGTTTGCAAGAAGAAAAGAGCAGCCTGAAACTTCAGTGCATGAGAGCAGAAGGGGGAAAGAAACACACAATGATCTCTTGAGCTACAAAAGTAAGGGTGTATACAGCCTGCTTGTGTATGGATGTATTTTCTATGTATTTTCTATAACCTACTTCCTGTTTTGGTGGCCATTTTGTTTGTTTATAAACAAACTTTTTAAAACTGTTTTTAACCACTTTTAATGCGGCGGGGAGCGGCGAAATTGTGACAGAGGGTAATAGGAGATGTCCCCTAACGCACTGGTATGTTTACTTTTGTGCGATTTTAACAATACAGATTCTCTTTAAACCTGTTGTCATACAGTTGATGTATGGATTGCAGAATAATTACAGTACATGGGGAGTAATATACTCTGCTGGTAAATACTAAAACTAAGCTCAGAATTCAATCATCCCCGCAGAGTGGTTTGATTTTGCTGTAGCCTCCATGTGGAACAGCCGTTTGTGGAATAATCAGTAAAGACTTCACGTATGGATAATGAAATTCACTTGGTTCTATTAGCTAGATTGTTTTTAACCTTCACTGGTGGGTTGTCACTGAGCAACTGATTTCAAGGACAGAATGGAATCCTTTTGGTGTAACAGATTTGGAAATCATCTTCGTTTTGGATATTACATCTAATGTTCAATGGAAGTGCCTCTGTAATACTTCAGTATATTATATTATATATATGTATTATGTGTATATTATCATGACATTATCCTATGTATTGTTGCGCAATATTGTACTGTGTATTATCATATGCGTTTACATTTTAATATGTTTTTATGTATTTGATGAATTTGATTTGAGGATTTTTTCCTCAGTTCTTTTTATGTACACTCCTCCTTTGTGGGTGGGTCTTCAAGCATTTGTTACTGGGTGTGGCGTCATTCTATATATGGGTCACTCTTGTTCATTTGCAACTATGCTATGATTAAGGATGGTGTCACGTCCGAAACATGTCAGCATGTGGTGATGGATTTTAGCCTGATGTGTTTAATCCAATAAAGCTATTCGATTTCTACTGACATTGTGAGCATTCCACCTTCACTTTCACTGGTGGGTTGTCACTGAGCAACTGATTTCAAGGACAGAATGGAATCCTTTTGGTGTAACAGATTTGGAAATCACAGTAGAGAAATTAATTATTTACATTTTTACTCTATGCATATATTCACAGCAGGGCCTATCCTATATAACCAATAATAGATCCAAAGATGAAGACACAATAACGTGCAGTCACTTAAAATGATTATGTGTCCAAATCCTGTAAAGTAATATAAACCTGTGCATTATTTATACATGTTGCTATCTTATAACTGTTCAGTGTCATTTTTCTTTTCAAATATGATTTTTCCCTTTTTATATGCATATATGCGAAAGACAAACTGCCTTCCTCACTAAGCTGCGCTTATTGGCCACTTCTAGTCATGTTGTTTAGGTGAAAGGATATGTAGGCACCAACCAGTCTTCAGTTAGCCTAATATAGCTTTTCTTAACCTCCCTGGCGGTACGCAGTTTCAGTGGCTGCGTCCGCGGGACGGATTTTTTTAATTAAAAGTGTTTTTTATTTGTTAGCTAGCACTAGGCTAGCTAACTATGTGCCCCAAGTCCCCCGGCACCTCTCTGATGCCCCCCTCCCCCCCCGATCGACGCCGGCTACATTCAACCGTCCGCGATCCCGCGAGAGCTGCTGCTTCACCAATTAGCTGCACGCGTCACTATGGCAACAATCGGACATGACGTCATGCGCAGTTCCGATCCTCCCCATAGCGAAGCCGGGTGCTGATTGGTGGGAGGCTGCGCCATAGCAGGATCCCTGGGGGTATGTATTAACGCGGGGATCGGGGGCGATTGGAGGGGACTGGAGGGACTTAGCACACATAGTTAGCTAGCCTAGTGCTAACTTAACAACAAACAACAGATTTTATTTTAAAAAAATCCTCCCGGGGCCAAGTGATCCCCTGCGGCGATCGGGCTTACCGCCAGGGAGGTTAAGAGAGAGAAAGAGAGAACAAGAGAAAACCTTAAGCACTTTATAAATCAAGCAGGCGTGAGCACACACTGCACAAAATTTATTAGGAGCTAGTCTAGTTGAGGTGACCCAGCGAGAAACCGAATGGACCAATGCTCCCTACTCGCAGCAATTTGGTTGGGACTCATGACCACTAATGCTAGGTACACACCATACATTTTTCTATTATAGATTTACTTGCCAGATGGATCATTTCCAACATGTTGGAAATTATCTATCTAACCATTTATCTGGCTAGCAATTAAGCATTGTTCTACTCAGCAGGAGATAACCAGAAGACAATGCACCAGAGATAATGACCAGTCTCTACTAGTACTTTACAGAAAAAAAATCTAAAGCCCCATCTACACGATACGATTCTTTGTGCGATTCGATTACGATTCTATTTACGATCCGATTAAATCCGACATGTCCGGTTGGGATTCAATTCCATTCAATTCCATTTGCCATTGTTTTGCAATGGCAGATCAAATTGAATCGAATCGAATCCTGATCGGACATGTCGGATTTAATCGGATCGTAAATAGAAACGTAATCGAATCGCACAAAGAATCGTATCGTGTAGATTGGGCTTAAAGGTACATACATACACACGTCGGATTTTTCCAAACGTTTGGACATCAAATCGGGCGTGTGTACAGTCGGTCGTTCAGCTGATAACGCTGGTTTTAGACGGATCCGCTCGGCGGATTGGTCAAAACCAGTGTTATCAGCTGAACGACCGACTGCACACACGCCCGATTTGACGTCCAAACGGCCAGACGTTTGGATGTCCAAACGACCGGTTGTTTTTAAAAATCCGACGTGTGTATGAGCCTTAACAGAAAAATCTATCTAACAGAAAATTGTATGGTGTGTACTAGGCAATAAAGCCCGATCTACATGATACGATTCTTTGTGCGATTCGATTACGATTCTATTTACGGTCCAATTAAATCTGACATGTCCGATCGGGATTCGATTCAATTCGATTTGCCATTGCAAAACAATGGCAAATCGAATTGAATCGAATCCCGATCGGACATGTCGGATTTAATTGGACCGTAAATAGAATCGTAATCAAATCGCACAAAGAATCGTATCAAGTAGATGGGGCTTAAGACATATGAAACCCAGTCGAAGGCTGTAGACGAGGGTCCTGGTGTGCAATTTTAGAGTATGTGTCCCACTGGGTCCCCTATCTCTTACAAATTAGTGGTCGCAACCTAATTGCAGTGAGCAGCTGTAGGTCACCTCAACTAGACTAGCTCCATTAATTCTTAGTAACAGTGTGTAATGTACTTATCAGTTGTGTCTGGTTATTAGTCATGGAGAGAATCCGAACACATAACAACAAAAGTTGTTTAGGTGATACCTTGAATGACGAAAGGTGGCCATACACTTATAGATTTGCAGCAAATTCGACCATCAGATAGATTTCTGTCAGATGCCTGTCAAGTTGAATCTGACAGGAATTTATCTGATGTGTGCCACACACTAGGAACAGATTTCCAATAGATTTCAGAATGATCTATTGGAAATCGATCTAAATGTATAATTGGACCAATGCAACTTTATGGGCCATTGATCTGCTGCCAGCAGCAGATCGACCTAGATTTTCCATCCTGTTAGATAGATCAAATAGATCGAAATCGGCCACAAATCGATTGATCGATAGATTTGATAGAATCGATTTTTGAATCGATCGATCGATTGATGGCTGAAATCGACCAGTGTATGGGCCCCTTAAAGGAATACTTAAGCGAAAAAAAAAATGATTTTTACTCACCTGGGGCATCCCAGCCGCTATATCACCCTCTATGCAGCTATAGCGTATATATATATATATATATATATATATATACACTATATCAGCAGAGAGGGTGATATAGCGGCTGGAAACGCGGAGAATCACTCGCGTTCCCAGCCTGTCGGCAGCTGTCGCCGAACCCAGAAGTAGCCGCCGGCGGGGACAGGATGATCGGAGCGGGGCTGCGAGGGCACCATACAGCTTCAGGGGGCTGAGGGATGCCCCGGGTGAGTAAAAATCATTTTTTTTTCACTTAAGTATGCATTTAACCACTTGAGGACCGCAGGCTTTACCCCCCTTAAGGACCAGACCCTTTTTTTCCATTCAGACCACTGCAGCTTTCATGGTTTATTGCTCGCTCATACAACCTACCACCTAAATGAATTTTGGCTCCTTTTCTTGTCACTAATAAAGCTTTCTTTTGGTGCTATTTGATTGCTGCTGCGATTTTTACTTTTTATTATATTCATCAAAATGAATTTTGTCAAAAAAATTATTTTTTTAACTTTCTGTGCTGACATTTTTCAAATAAAGTAAAATTTCTGTATACATGCAGCACAAAAAATGTGGACAAACATGTTTTTAATAAAAAAAAAAACCCATTCAGCCTATATTGATTGGTTTGGGTAAAAGTTATAGCGTTTACAAACTATGGTGCAAAAAGTGAATTTTCCCATTTTGAAGCATCTATGACTTTTCTGACCACCTATCTTGTTTCATGAGGGGCTAGAATTGAAATGACCCCATTTTGGAAAGAAGACATCCCAAAGTATTCACTGAGAGGCATGGTGAGTTCATAGAAGATTTTATTTTTTGTCACAAGTTAGCGGAAAATGACACTTTGTGACAAAAAAGAAAAAAAAAAGGTTCCATTTCTGCTAACTTGCGACCAAAAAAAATGAAATCTGTCACGGACTCACTATGCTCCTCTCTGAATACCTTGAAGTTTCTACTTTCCAAAATGGGGTAATTTGTGGGGTGTGTTTACTGTCCTGGCATTTTGGGGAGTGCCTAATTGTAAGCACCCCTGTAAAGCCTAAAGGTGCTCATTGGACTTTGGGCCCCTTAGCGCAGTTAGGCTGCAAAAAAGTGCCACACATGTGGTATTGCCGTACTCAGGAGAAGTAGTATAATGTGTTTTGGGGTGTATTTTTACACATACCCATGCTGGGTGGGAGAAATATCTCTGTAAATTACAATTGTTTTTTTTTTCACAAAGTGTCATTTTCCGCTAACTTGTGACAAAAAATAAAATCTTCTATGAACTCACCATACTCCTAACGGAATACCTTTGGGTGTCTTCTTTCTAGAATGGAGTCATTTGTGGGGTTCCTATACTGCCTTGGCCTTTTAGGGGCCCTAAACCGTGAGGAGTAGTCTTGAAACCAAATGTCGCAAAATGACCTGTGAAATCCTAAAGGTACTCATTGGACTTTGGGCTCCTTAGCGCACTTAGGGTGTAAAAAAGTGCCACACATGTGGTACCGTCATACTCAGTAGTATAATGTGTTTTACACATACCCATGCTGGGTGGGAAAAATATCTCTGTAAATGACAATTGTTTGATTTTTTTTACACACAATTGTCCATTTACAGAGAGATTTCTCCCACCCAGCATGGGTATGTGTAAAAATACACCCCAAAACACATTACACTACTTCTCCTGAGTAAGGGGATACCACATGTGACACTTTTTTGAAGCCTAGGTGCACTAAGGGGCCCAACGTCCTATTCACAGGTCATTTTTGAGGCACTTGTTTTATAGACTACTCCTCACGGTTTAGGGCCCCTAAAATGCCAGGGCAGTATAGGAACCCCACAAGTGACCCCATTTTAGAAAGAAGACACCCCAAGGTATTCCGTTAGGTGTATGGCGAGTTCATAGAAGATTTTATATTTTGTTACAAGTTAGTGAAAAATGACACTTTGTGAAAAAAAACAATAAAAATCAATTTCCGCTAACTTTTGACAAAAAATAAAATCTTCTATGAACTTGTCATACACCTAACAGAATACCTTGGGTTATCTTTTTTTCTAAAATGGGGTCACTTGTGGGGTTCCTATACCGCCCTGGTATTTTACAGGCCCAAAACCGTGAGTAGTCTGGAAACCAAATGTCTCAAAATGACTGTTCAGGGGTATAAGCATCTGCAAATTTGGATGACAGGTGGTCTATGAGGGGGCGAATTTTGTGGAAACGGTCATAAGCAGGGTGGCCTTTTAGATGACAGGTTGTATTGGGCCTGATCTGATGGATAGGAGTGCTAGGGGGGTGACAGGAGGTGATTGATGGGTATTTCAGGGGGTGGTTAGAGGGGAAAATAGATGCAATCAATGCACTGGGGAGGTGATCGGAAGGGGGTCCGAGGGGGATCTGAGGGTTTGGCCGAGTGATCAGGAGCCCACACGGGGCAAATTAGGGCCTGATCTGATGGGTAGGTGTGCTAGGGGGTGACAGGAGGTGATTGATGGGTGTCTCAAGGTGTGATTAGAGGGGGGAATAGATGCAAGCAATGCACTGGCGAGGTGATCAGGGCTGGGGTCTGAGGGCGTTCTGAGGGTGTGGGCGGGTGATTGAGTGCCCTAGGGGCAGATAGGGGTCTAATCTGATGGGTAGCAGTGACAGGGGGTTATTGATGGGTAATTAGTGGGTGTTAAGGGTAGAGAAAAGATGTAAACAATGCACTTGGGAGGTGATCTGACGTCGGATCTGCGGGCGATCTATTGGTGTGGGTGGGTGATCAGATTGCCCGCAAGGGGCAGGTTAGGGGCTGATTGATGGGTGGCAGTGACAGGGGGTGATTGATGGGTGGCAGTGACAGGGGGTGATTGATGGGTGATTGACAGGTGATCAGTGGGTTATTACAGGGAAGAACAGATGTAAATAATGCACTGGCGAATTGATAAGGGGGGGTCTGAGGGCAATCTGAGCGTGTAGGCGGGTGATTGGGTGCCCGCAAGGGGCAGATTAGGGTCTGATCTGATGGGTAACAGTGACAGGTGGTGATAGGGGGTGATTGATGGGTAATTAGTGGGTGTTTATGGTAGAGAACAGATGTAAACAATGCACTTGGGAGGTGATCTGACGTCGGATCTGCGGGCGATCTATTGGTGTGGGTGGGTGATCAGATTGCCCGCAAGAGGCAGGTTAGGGGCTGATTGATGGGTGGCAGTGACAGGGGGTGATTGATGGGTGATTGACAGGTGATCAGTGGGTTATTACAGGGGGGATAGAGGCATACAGTACAGGGGGGGGGGGGGTCTGGGGAGAATCTGAGGGGTGGGGGGGTGATCAGGAGGGAGAAGTTTAGGGAATAAAAAAAATAGTGTCGACAAATAGTGACAGGGAGTGATTGATGGGTGATTAGGGGGGTGATTGGGTGCAAACAGGGGTGTGGGGGGTGGGCGGGGGGGGGTGTCTGAGGGGTGCTGTGGGCGATAAGGGGGCAGGGGGGGGGGAATCAGTGTGCTTGGGTGCAGACTAGGGTGGCTGCAGCCTGCCCTGGTGGTCCCTCGGACACTGGGACCACCAGGGCAGGAGGCAGCCTGTATAATAGGCTTTGTATAAATTACAAAGCCTATTATACGATTGATCGGCGGAATTCTGTATTCCTCCGCCCGCCGGCGCTGCTAAGTGGCCGGCGAGCTGGAGGCTAAATCCCCGGCCATCGATCCCCGGCGGAGGATCGCGTCACGGATGACGCGATCGCTCCGCCCATGCCCGTACAAGGACCGCCGCCTCTGTGCATGCGGCGGTCCTTGCGGGATCCACTTTCCGGCCGCCCCTGTGCAGTGGGTGGTCGGTAAGTGGTTAACTGTACAAGATTTCTTTGCAAACTTTAGAAACTTTAAGTTTCTTCTTCAGGCATGTTTCGGAACTGCATCAGAACCATACCACATATAATGTACTTATCTGCAGCCTAGGGCCTTATGTGCAGAAGCATTTGTGCTTGTTGCCTATACTATCTAGTCATACTTCTTCCATTGGAAAATCAGTGTCTAGTCTAGGTGTTATAGGAGTTGAGTTCAGTTATTGGTAGGCCACTTATTTTCTGTGAATTTTACTTCCATCCACATTGCTTGAACTTAGTTATTTCCAGATATTGGAGTTGATAAAAACTTTCACAAGTAATACTGAAAGGAAAGCTTGCTGTATTAAGTATAACTATCCGTAGTCGGTGCTATTACCTCATTCTCTGAGCCTCTGCGTTCTCTGAAGAATGGTGGAGGTGGGAAGATTGGTGGAGGTGGAGGCGTTAATAAACAGCATCCATTACCGTTAGCGCGTTTCTTTTGTTCTAGAGAAGGAAAAGCTGTCAAAAGAAATTTGAACAGAACATATGGTGAATCATCTGCAAACTATTGCACCACACTACTTGATTTTTGGAGCTAGTTCTATATATACCACAGATGAAACCTTCAGAAAAGTTGATGTAGCTCCCATGTAGTTCAACCTGGTATATACATACAGCTGTACAGCTTGTTAGCACGGCCGGCCTTTGACCTGAGCGACCGGAGCGGTCGCTCAGGGCGCCTGCTTTCAGGGGGGCGAACGCTTCCCTCCCTAAGATAAAAGTATCTTCCCCGCCGGCTGCCGCACAGCTTCCCTCTTTCCCTATGCGCCCGCTCTGAGCACCTCTTATTTCCCTTCCTTCCTTCCCTCCCTCCTAGAGAACGGTGCAGGCAGTGGCTCTGACTCACCGTCTATCTCGCAAACAAACAGCAGCTTTGCTCAGCTGAGCTCCCGGGACATTCTTCTGCATTGTGGCTTTAAGGGTGCTCGCTTGATGAGGTCATCAAGCAAAGCCCTTATGTCCCGGGAGCTGACCAGAGCTGCTGTTTGCGACATGGATGGTAAGTGACACTGCCTGCACCATTCTCTATGAGGGAGGGAGGGAAGGAAGGAAGGGAGGAAGGGAAATGACAGGTGCTCAGAGCGGGGCGCATTAATCAAAGGGAAGGAGGGAAGCTGTGTGCCCGGGGAAAGATACTTTTATTGGAGGGAGGGAAGCTGAGTGCCAGGGGGCTTCTTATTTGTGTGTGTGTGTGGTGTGTGTGTAAGTGTGGTGTGTGTGTAAGTGTGTGTGTGTGTGGTGTGTGTGTGTGTGTGTGTGTGTGTGTGTGTGTGTGTGTGTGTGTAAGTGTGTGTGTGGTGTGTGTGTGTGTGTGTGTGTTTGTGTTCTGCGTATGTGCGATCTGCTTGTATGTGATCTGCGCATGTGTGTGTGCTGCTTGTATGTGATCTGCGCGTGTGTGTGTGCTGCTTGTATGTGATCTGCCCGTGTGTGTGTGCTGCTTGTATGTGATCTGCCCGTGTGTGTGTGCTGCTTGTATGTGATCTGCGCGTGTGTGTGTGTGCTGCTTGTATGTGATCTGCCCGTGTGTGCTGCTTGTATGTGATCTGCGTGTGTGTGTGTGTGTGTGTGTGTGTGTGCTGCTTGTATGCGATCTGCGTGTGTGTGTGTGCTGCTTGTATGTGATCTGCGTGTGTGTGTGCTGCTTGTATGTGATATGCGTGTGTGTGTGTGGTGTGTGTGTAAGTGTGTGTGTGTGTGTGTGGTGTGTGTGTAAGTGTGTGTGTGTGTGTGTGGTGTGTGTGTGTGTGTGTTTGTGTTCTGCGTATGTGCGATCTGCTTGTATGTGATCTGCGCATGTGTGTGTGCTGCTTGTATGTGATCTGCGCGTGTGTGTGTGCTGCTTGTATGTGATCTGCCCGTGTGTGTGTGCTGCTTGTATGTGATCTGCCCGTGTGTGTGTGCTGCTTGTATGTGATCTGCGCGTGTGTGTGTGCTGCTTGTATGTGATCTGCCCGTGTGTGTGTGCTGCTTGTATGTGATCTGCGTGTGTGTGTGTGTGTGTGTGCTGCTTGTATGCGATCTGCGTGTGTGTGTGTGCTGCTTGTATGTGATCTGCGTGTGTGTGTGCTGCTTGTATGTGATCTGCGTGTGTGTGTGTGCTGCTTGTATGTGATCTGTGTGTGTGTGCGATCTGCTTGTATGTGATCTGCATGTATGAGTGTGTATATGTCTATGTGTGAGATCCGCATGTGTGTGTGCGCGAGATCTGCTTGTATGTGATCAGCATGTGTGAGTGTGTATATATATATATATATATATATATATATATATATGTATGTATATGTGTGTGAGTGTGTATATGTGTGTGTGTGATCTGCATGTGTGTGTACGAGATCTGCGTGTGTGTGTGTGTGTGTGTGTGTGTGTGTGTGTGTGCGCGCGTGCGCGCGAGAGCGAGATCTGCGTGTGTGTGTGATCTGCCTGTATGAGATCTGCATTTGTGAGTGTGTGTATGTGTGTGTGCGAGATCTGCATGTGTCTGTGTGATCTGCATGTGTGCAATCTGTGTCTGCGTGCGTGAAGAGGATGAATGGGGGGGGGGGGGGGGGCACCAAAATCTGGTTCGCTCAGGGCGCTGTGAAACCTAAGGCCGGCCCTGCTTGTTAGGATGGACAACCGGCTTTATCTACATTTCATTTTAAAAGGGCAGAAAGTAGGAAACTTATAAAAATGAATGTGGTTTTCATACTATAAGCTTTGCTTTCAAGGATTGTACAGTAAGGAAAAACAATATACTGTAAACTCAGCAGATCAGTAAACAATATCTTCCTTTGAACTATAGGTATCAAGGATTAATTTAGCATTCCACAATGTTCAGTTTTATTACAAAATGTGACATGCTAATATCATATAAGAGTGCTAGTAGGCATGCACACGATGATTGTATCCATATGCATTTATTTAACATGCAAACAGGCCTCGTGCAGTAATGTTGTCCATATGCCTGTGCCTGTCAACAGTCTGGTTATCCATGCAGTGTCTACAAGTTAAATAAAGCTCTTGGTCTGTTTAATTATTTTATGTACCTTACCAACAACATTCTGCCTGTGCTATGCCTATTTTTTGGTAAAGAAGACACCTCCAAGGTCTGCCTCTTGTCTACTTATGTGTATAGAACTATTCAAGGACATTCTATCTCCAGGTATGGGTAATTTTTTATGAAGGCCACTTCAACACTCTTCAGTCTCAATGGCATGCCTCATTTTTGGTAAAAAGGACCCTTTAAAGTGATTTCTGAGTATCCAGAGAATTGTATGTTTTTAACATAAGAGTAGTCATCCATAATGGAGAACGGGAATGATGCTGGAGCAAACTGGGAGTGCAGGTAAGGTAAACTAAAGTGGACGGCACCATATTATTAGATACTGAGGTTGGTTTTCTTTAAGTTTGCTATAGCTTGTAATTATGAGACGGTGTAATGTCTGGTACGCACTATGCAATTTGCCATCAGATCGATGGGCCGAATAAATAATTTCTGACAGGCATAATCTAGTTTTTGATCATTTTTCTGATTGAATTTCCGATCACTTCTATACAAAATCGATCAGAAAAATGATAGGAAATCATTGTCGGAAATTATCTATTCCACACATCGATCTGATGGGAAATTGCATGGGGAGTAACAGGCATAAGGCTCAATATCCACTGGTATAATGCTTTAAAAGTGCTCTTAACACCTTGCTCATGTCCTTATGGCTTTGGGGAGGCTGCAGAGAACACTTTTGCAGGAAAATATATGAATACTAGGTATGTTCCTAATAAATTGCTCTCTTTCTTTTTTCTTGTGATATCAACAAATTTAGCACAAAAAATAAATTATCTACGCATAAGGACATCTGCTTTGTGTTTGTACGAATTTACATCTAATCTCAAGTCCTTGACTTGTAATATACATACTGGCCTCAATTCACGGAGCATTATCAAACGTTTATCAAACACTTTATCAAACGTTTGATAATTTACCTAATGCGTAAAATCTAATTTTGAATTCACTAAAGTGTTAAATATTTATCAAATGTTTTATTGATAAAACATTCAATAAATATATAACATAATATAACACCTTAGTGAATTCAAAATTAGTTTTTACCCATGAGGTAAATTATCAAACGTTTGATAAAGTGTTTGATAAATCTTAGTGAATTGAGGCCATACTGTCTGTCCCTGTATTGTTTGTGTTTGTTAAGCGACTGCCAAGACAAATTCCTTGTAAGGGCAAACTTACCGTACTTGGCGAAACAAATTGATTCTGATTATAACTGTAGAGCAATGACTTAAGATGGCCACACAAGATACCATTTTTTTAAATATTTTTTCATTTTGAGAATTTTTAATTGAATGCTAGCTTTGAAAAATCTGACCAAAGCATTACGTGTTTGATTTTTCCCCAATTATGATATTTTTTTTTACAGGAAACTAATAAAAAGTTAGTTAACCTGTTGGCTATTCTGAAAAGTTGATTGAACAATATCAAGCCCAAGACCCTCCCTGCGCATTCCAGCGTATTTCACAGTACAAAAAATAGTTTTCTAAATAACCAATTGTTGTTATCACACAACAGGAAAATGTAATGCCTTTATTGTATCATATTAGGCCACTTTGTACCTGTTTTACAGCACTTGCAGTGTCATCCATACGCCATAAAGCATAAAGTAAAAGTAAGGGAGATAACAAGAGCTTATTTGATGTGTAAATTCTATGTCTGATGTGTAATCATAAGGCTTCATAAATATGTATGAGGAATGTTGCCAACGAGGGAACGTTACTCAATTCCTTGGTCAACAGTGCAGGGCCGTACTGCACAGATGTGTTGCTAGATTCTAGGCAACTGATGTGTTCTGTTGCTATGCTGGTGGGAGCAGGGCCAACAGAGTGAGGCACAAGTGATGGCACACAGCAGGCGGAGTGAGTAAAAACAATGCTTTTGGCCAGGGATCGGCTGACTCAATTCAATCCACCCAGCATATCTCTGGCCAAAGCATTGTGGGTCATTGTTAACTTGCTAGATTCTAGGCAGAGGTGGTCATTTGCAGTCACCTTGGCTGAGTTTCATCTAGCGTGTGTACAGGGCTTAAGGGTTAATGACCAGGCTATCTCATTATACCAAATCTCCTACTGGTTTTCTTGTAAGAAGCAGGTACATCATGTTCTGTGGAGATACTGACTGTTAAAAAGAGGTATCAAAGACATTTTGGAAGTACTGCCTGCTTCAGTCCACCATTGTTCAATATACTGTATAAATTATGTTAATGTTGAAACAGAACACGTACACTTTTATTTACAGTACTTTCAGGGCTGTTTTATTACTGCACATAATTTTGCTGCATTTTCCTGCTTTTGCCACATTTTCCAATTGCATGCAAATCACAAAATGAAAGGACATCAGCAAAATAATAAAAAATTGCACAAACCCTTTTATACTAGTGTGATCTGATTGTGATGCATTTTTGCCTGATCGTGAAAAATCGTGCATGCTGCATTTTTTGCTGCATTTCTAGCATCCAGTAAAAATTGCAGGATGATCGCAAACAATCACATTGCATTTTGCAGTTTTCAGTATAAAAGAGCCCGTAGAAGTTCATATTTATAGAATCAACACTAAATTTATACATGATAAATGAAAAATATTTGGTGACATGCGGTGCCTTGAAATCAGAGCTATGCTTTTGTCCAGACTAACCAATTAGAATCCATATTTTATTTAAGGCTAGCTTCACAGTGGGCGTTGTGTTACCTGTAACAGCCGGAGCACAACGGTTTAGCAAGATTGCAATGTGTGTTGCATCGCATTTCGTAAAGCATACAGTCAATAAAAAGTATACTTACCGTGACTGTTAATTTAGTGAGGCATACAGTGAATGAAAAGTATGCTTCACCAAGACTGTTAACGCACACGCTTTGCGGTAACGCACTGCATGCAATGCGTTGGGATGCTGCATTACGCAGCACCCGCTGCACTGTGAATGACGCATAGGTGGGGCGTTGCGGCATGTCACGTTGCAGGGCAGGCGTTATGCGCACCACAATATACCACTGTGAACGTAGCCTTACAGTTACAGGTAACACCTGAATGGTTACTCAGGGCAGCAACTCTTTTTTTGCTCCCATATTCTTTGCACTTGTCCTTTAAATTAGCCTACACTGGTCTCCAACAAATATATGGAGTGAAGGATTGGTATAGACAAGACAGCTCCAATAACATCAACACAGCAATGCAAATTTACAGTGCTCTGTGTTTAATCTCATTCCTGCGCTTCTGCCTTACTAGCAATAAATAAAACAGTCACAGATAAAATGGAGCAGATATCTTGTCTTGTCTCCATTGTCCTCCCACATATCCACTTCATCCATCTAACCTAATTTCCAAAGTCAAATGGATCATTTTTATTTGTGGAATTAAACTGCCCAGATCACATACGCATAGATAGTTTTAAAAATGAGAAACAAATCATATTCTGATATCCATATTGGATGATGGTAAGGTGAGGCTCAAGAGGTGGAACTTAATGGATGCATCTCTTTTTTTCCAGTCTAAATCCCTATGTAACCGTTTCAGCTTTTGTGACTCTAGAAAGCATAGTTAAAGTCATTGGGAACCATAACCCCCCCCCCCCCCCAAAAAAAGATACTTACCTAAGGAGAGAGAAGGCTCTGGGTCCTATATAGACTTCCCTCTCCTCTTCCAGTCCCCTTGTTGCAGCAGCAGCTCCTCCGTTTGAATCCCCCACTGCGGGGGCTTTGGAAGTCTTTGGGAGCTCAGTCCTCCCGAAGACAGGCAGCTCCCTACTGCACACGTGCAAGTGCGCTAGAGAGGGTGCTTGCGCGTGTGCAGTTTGGAGCAGCCCGTCTTCAGGAGCACTTGGGCTCCAGAAGACTTCTGAAGCCTCCTTCGCAGCAGAGAGAGAGAGAGCAGTATTTTACCAAATTGGTTGAAAACTGCTAGTGCTGGAGCAGGGGCCGATAGAGGAGAGGGAAGACTCTATAGGACCCAGAACCTTCCCTCTCCATAGGTAAGTATCTGGCTCATTTTTTTAGATGGATTCCCAATCACTTTAACAATGCAAATAAACACTCAGCAGAGACTGTACTGTATTGGAGATTTTTACAACAAAACAGGTTTGAGGAGACGTATGCCTTTCTTTATCATACCCAGGGCCGGCCCTAGACTTTTTGCCGCCTGAGGCGAATTTTGAAAAAATTATTGCTGCCACGTCCTCCCCCCCCCCCCCTTCCTCGCTCGATCCAGCTTACAATACAGTGGGCGGCGTTGCAGGAAGTGACGTCAGTGGAGCGCACGCTGGATCGAGGAAGAGGTGAGTCCTCCCCGCCCGTGCCTCTTACGAGTAGCGGCTGCTTCTGATCTATTTAAGGCTGGAGTGGAGCGCAGATCGGGGGACCCAGGCGAGGGAGGGGGGGGTCCGACCCTCCTCCCCGTCGCTAGGCCCAATACCCCCGTCCTGCCTGCTACCCCTCCAGCTCGGCGGCCGGCTCCCCGCACCCACCGACGGGCGGATGCCGCCCCTAGAAATGTGCCGCCTGAGGCAAAAGTTTCACCCCGCCTCATGAGCGGGCCGGCCCTGATCATACCGTATTTACCTTACTAGTGGATAATTTCAGTTTTGTTTTCTGCTTTACCGCATGTAATAAAGCTTTGTGAATTGAAGCCAAAAGTAGGAGAGGTCTCATCACATATGACTGTGAATGGTTCATATGCCATGGATTTCAACCCACCACCTTAGCCCATTACAATCCAGTTCTGTGATCAGCGCTGCGTTTCCGTTTTTTAAAAAGAAATGCTCCCACTGACTTGCATAAAAGTCACATCAAAAATCGACGCAATAGCGATTCTATGCAATTAACTTTTTCTCCTGAGTTTTCACCTGGTTATATTCATAATCGTGTTAATAACATGCATTTCAAACCACCAGCAAGCAAGAAAGTACTCAAAATAATTTTGATAGTACTTTTTACCTACTTTTTGTTATTTTTTCAATTGCAAAGTCAAAGTCTTTAGTTTTAAAGTAATTTTAAATAGCAGATGAAGAATTATCTCCTAAGAGAAAATTCAGGAGAAAAAGTGAATTGCATAAGGGCCATTGTGTTTGCCTTTTTCTTCAGTTGGTTACAATAGTGAAGAAATGGTTATTAAAGCTTACCTATGGCATGAGACACACTGCAGAGCGCTTTTTGATCTGCCATCGCTGTGTTTGCGTTTAAAGGGAAGGTTCAAGCAAAAAAAAAAAAATTAGTTTTACTTACCTGGTGCTTCTACCAGCCTCATGTAGCCATCCTGTGCCCTTGTAGTCACTCACTGCTGCTCCAGTCCCCCGCTGGCAGCTTTCTGACCTCGGAGGTCAGGGCCACATTGCATACATTTTTACGCATTCCAGCTAGTGCAGGAACAAAAATGTACGCGTTGCACCACTAACACGTAAAAATGTATGCGTTAATGTTCCTGCACTAGCGGGAATGTGTAAAAATGTACGCAATTCGGCCCTGACCTCCGAGGTCAGAAAGCTCCCAGCAGGGGACTGGAGCAGCAGTGAGTGACTACGAGGGCACAGGATGGCTGCATGGGGCTGGTAGAAGCCCCAGGTAAGTGAAACTCATTTTTTTTTTTTGCTTGGACCTTCCCTTTAAAACACTCCCCCCGACTTGCATAAAAATCACACCAAAATCGACGCTATCGTGATTTTTCGAAATCTGTATCTTAGTATGCCTTTGGTATGTCATATCAATCTGACAATTCACATAATTTTTGGAGGTGTGGATTACATTTCCCCTGCATAACCTTTAGCATGTATCTAGTTACAGTATCCATGGAATCCTGTGCTCATTACACAAATATGTTTCCTGGGTAGAAGGACCGGGGGGAATCTAACACAATATATATCTACGCTAAAAGCATCCAGTCTATCAGTCTCTATAATTGGAGTCTATTGGGTCTTTAGGATGTTATAAGCCAGATTAGCTCTATAGTAATTATATTTTCTTTTAAAATACCTACTCATTTAGATGTATCACCCAAACATTTGTTTAGCAACAAACTGCATTATGTTTATATCTGTTCATTGGAGAAGGAATCAGCATTAGGCCTCTTGCACACTACATGTGATTCCGATTTTTATACGATCTGATTTTTTATTCCGATTTAAGTACTGCATGCTGCTATGTTATTTAATTGGAATAAAAAAATGGATCGTATAAAAAAACGGAGTCACATGTAGTGTGCAAGAGGCCTTATATGTAAAACGATACACTATTGAAGATACATTTACAGGAAAGAAATGTAAAGGCCCGTACCCAGCTTGTGATTTTTCCGACAATTCGACTGGTGATTTTTTTTGAGCGATGAGTGGTCATTTATGCGATCTCACAATGTGGGTTCAGAGGCATGATCACGCAAACATTGCTTAGTGTCGCGCAGTGATAAGGAACGACAGCTATCGCGAAGAACTGTAACATTTAAAATGCATGTACACGCATATAAATAAGAAATACGTTTCTTCAGAGTAAAATCAGCCATAAATTATATTTCTCTTGTGTTGCTGTCACTTACAGTGGGTATTAAAAATCTGACAGAACCGAAAGGTTTTGGACTAGCCCATCTCCTCATCTCCTCATTGGGGGGGGGGGGGGGGGGGGGTTCAGGTTTTTTTTTGAAAGCACTTAGTGAGTACTAATTGCTCTGTCTAACTGCCAAAATAGTGTGCAGAGAGCAGGGAGGCTGGCCAGCATCTTTGTAAAAATCTTTTTCAGGGAATGTCTTTATAAAAGAATAAAGGGCATGCAGAGAATCCCACATGACAAGATGGACTAGCCTTAATCCTGTTTGTTCTGACAGAGTAAGTGACAGCAACATAGGAGAAGTAGTTTATAGTTAATTTTACTCTGGAAGAAACATACTTCTTATTTGTATGCATTTGCATGTATTTTAAATTTTACGATTTTTGCGATAGTGGTCCTTTAAGATCCCCGATGACTCCCGCGCAAAGTACTGCAACCACTTGAAGTCTCGTTCGTGTCCATCCTGTAACATTGCAGGACGTCGTGCATACCCGCTGGCCGGAAGATGGAGGAAGATGGATAGGGAAAGCGCTCGTCGTCAAGGTGATGTTGCTGGCTCCATCTCCCTGCATCGTGAGGTGAGTACATAGCTTAAAGTTTATTATATATTTAGTTATTAAATAACCGTACACCGTATTGAATAACCGTACACAATAACTTTTGTTGATTAATTGTTATCATACTTATTTCTTCATACTGACAGCTTCACAAAATACTACCAACATGAGTGGTACATTTCCAAGTCCTGGAAGTTCAAGCACGTTCTACTATCATCTACCATCCTCTGCATCAGGGCACTGACCAGAGTTATTTCAGCATTTGTGTCTCTACCAGTTTCCCCATGTGACCTATCAGTTAAACAGGGTCATGCCAAGGCTCACAGTCATTTTCTATTTATATAATGCCCACATCTTTCAAAGCGCTGTAGTATTTTATAAAGCAGCCAGCACAGGGAGTTAGATGATGTGGACTTGAAGGCTCTTGAAAAAAATTGAAGCTGCATCTTTAACTATGAGAGAACTAGGGTCCCTATATTTCGCCTGAGTTTTCTACCAGGTAATTTATTGCTAAGAAGTGAAAACATATCCTGTGAGATAACTCAGGAGAATAAGTAACTGAATTGGGGCCCTATGAGAATAATTGTTGATCTAATTAATATGGTAATTACCTGACTGTAATTAGTGTTGGGCGAACACCTAGATGTTCGGGTTCGCGAACGTTCGCCGAACATCGCCGCGATGTTCGGGTGTTCGACCCGAACTCCGAACATAATGGAAGTCAATGGGGACCCGAACTTTTGCGCTTTGTAAAGCTTCCTTACATGCTACATACCCCAAATTTGCAGGGTATGTGCACCTTGGGAGTGGGTACAAGAGGAAAAAATTTTTTGCAAAAAGAGCTTATAGTTTTTGAGAAAATCGATTTTAAAGTTTCAAAGGGAAAACTGTCTTTAAATGCGGGAAATGTCTGTTTTCTTTGCACAGGTAACATGCTTTTTGTCGGCATGCAGTCATAAATGTAATACATATAAGAGGTTCCAGGAAAAGGGACCGGTAACGCTAACCCAGCAGCAGCACACGTGATGGAACAGGAGGAGGGTGGCGCAGGAGGAGAAGGCCACGCTTTGAGACACAACAACCCAGGCCTTGCATGAGGACAAGAAGCGTGCGGATAGCAATTTGCGTTTTGTCGCCATGCAGTCATAAATGTAATACAGATGAGAGGTTCAATAAACAGGGACCGGAAACGCTAACCCATCACAGATGTTCATTGTTCATGTTACTTGGTTGGGGTCCGGGAGTGTTGCGTAGTCGTTTCCAATCCAGGATTGATTCATTTTAATTTGAGTCAGACGGTCTGCATTTTCTGTGGAGAGGCGGATACGCCGATCTGTGACGATGCCTCCGGCAGCACTAAAACAGCGTTCCGACATAACGCTGGCTGCCTGGCAAGCCAGCACCTCTATTGCGTACATTGCCAGTTTGTGCCAGGTGTCTAGCTTCGATACCCAATAGTTGAAGGGTGCAGATGGATTGTTCAACACAGCTATGCCATCTGACATGTAGTCCTTGACCATCTTCTCCAGGCGATCGGTGTTGGAGGTGGATCTGCACGCTTGCTGTTCTGTGTGCTGCTGCATGGGTGTCAGAAAATTTTCCCACTCCAAGGACACTGCCGATACCATTCCCTTTTGGGCACTAGCTGCGGTTTGTGTTGTTTGCTGCCCTCCTGGTCGTCCTGGGTTTGCGGAAGTCAGTCTGTCGGCGTACAACTGGCTAGAGGAGGGGGAGGATGTCAATCTCCTCTTTAAAGTCTCCACAAGGGCCTGCTGGTATTCTTCCATTTTGACCTGTCGGACTCTTTCTTCAAGCAGTTTTGGAACATTGTGTTTGTACCGTGGATCCAGAAGGGTATAAACCCAGTAATTGGTGTTGTCCAGAATGCGCACAATGCGTGGGTCGCGTTCAATGCAGTCCTAGGCCGAAGAGGTCATAGCCTAGGGTCACAAAAACCTGTTTATTTGCGCTATTTCAATGGTAGTGATGGTGACGTACATAAATCTCAGCCATGGCCGTTAGCAACGTCTGAATTTCACGAACTGTCTAATGCAGGTAGAAGACATATTGTTAGACTTGGATTCCAAAGATGGGGTCCCTACATCTCTGCAAACCAGAGTTACAGGGGTCCAAAATTGGTAAAATCCCCCATAGACTTTGATTGCCTCCCTATTTCACTTTCCAAAATCTCACATCTTTTCAAAGGGCAATGGCTCAGCAGTACCAATTTTTCTAGCATTGTAGGGACCCTTAGGGGGAACATGACTGGTGAGTTTCGGGCCCCTAGGCCAAAGAGGTCATAGCCTAGGGTCACAAAAACCTGTTTATTTGGGCTATTTCAATGGTAGTGATGGTGATGTACATAAATCTCAGCTATGGCCGTTAGCAACGTCTGAATTTCACGAAATGTCTCATGCAGGTAGAAGACATATTGTTAGACTTGGATTCCAAAGATGGGGTCCCTACATCTCTGCAAACCAGAGTTACAGGGGTCCAAAATTGGTAAAATCCCCCATAGACTTTCATTGCCTCCCTATTTCACTTTCCAAAATCTCACATCTTTTCAAAGGGCAATGGCTCAGCAGTACCAATTTTTCTAGCATTGTAGGGACCCTTAGGAGGAACATGACTGGTGAGTTTCGGGCCCCTAGGCCAAAGAGGTCATAGCCTAGGGTCACAAAAACCTGTTTATTTGGGCTATTTCAATGGTAGTGATGGTGACGTACATAAATCTCAGCCATGGCCGTTAGCAACGTCTGCATTTCACGAAATGTCTCATGCAGGTAGAAGACATATTGTTAGACTTGGATTCCAAAGATGGGGTCCCTACATCTCTGCAAACCAGAGTTACAGGGGTCCAAAATTGGTAAAATCCCCCATAGGCTTTCATTGGGCCTACTATTTACCGTTCCAAAATCTCACACCATTTCAAAGGGCAATGGCTCAGCAGTGGCAAAACTCACCAGTCATGATCCCCCTAAGGGTCCCTACAATGCTAGAAAATTTGGTACTGCTGAGCCATTGCCCTTTGAAAAGATGTGAGATTTTGGAAAGTGAAATAGGGAGGCAATGAAAGTCTATGGGGGATTTTACCAATTTTGGACCACTGTAACTCTGGTTTGCAGAGATGTAGGGACCCCATCTTTGGAATCCAAGTCTAACAATATGTCTTCTACCTGCATGAGACATTTCGTGAAATTCAGACGTTGCTAACGGCCATAGCTGAGATTTATGTACGTCACCATCACTACCATTGAAATAGCCCAAATAAACAGGTTTTTGTGACCCTAGGCTATGACCTCTTTGGCCTAGGGGCCCGAAATTCACCAGTCATGTTCCCCCTAAGGGTCCCTACAATGCTAGAAAATTTGGTACTGCTGAGCCATTGCCCTTTGAAAAGATGTGAGATTTTGGAAAGTGAAATAGGGAGGCAATGAAAGTCTATGGGGGATTTTACCAAATTTGGACCCCTGTAACTCTGGTTTGCAGAGATGTAGGGACCCCATCTTTGAAATCCAAGTCTAACAATATGTCTTCTACCTGCATGAGACATTTCGTGAAATTCAGACGTTGCTAACGGCCATGGCTGAGATTTATGTACGTCACCATCACTACCATTGAAATAGCCCAAATAAACAGGTTTTTGTGACCCTAGGCTATGACCTCTTTGGCCTAGGGGCCCGAAACTCACCAGTCATGTTCCCCCTAAGGGTCCCTACAATGCTAGAAAATTTGGTACTGCTGAGCCATTGCCCTTTGAAAAGATGTGAGATTTTGGAAAGTGAAATAGGGAGGCAATCAAAGTCTATGGGGGATTTTACCAATTTTGGACCCCTGTAACTCTGGTTTGCAGAGATGTAGGGACCCCATCTTTGGAATCCAAGTCTAACAATATGTCTTCTACCTGCATGAGACATTTCGTGAAATTCAGACGTTGCTAACGGCCATAGCTGAGATTTATGTACGTCACCATCACTACCATTGAAATAGCCCAAATAAACAGGTTTTTGTGACCCTAGGCTATGACCTCTTTGGCCTAGGGGCCCGAAACTCACCAGTCATGTTCCCCCTAAGGGTCCCTACAATGCTAGAAAATTTGGTACTGCTGAGCCATTGCCCTTTGAAAAGATGTGAGATTTTGGAAAGTGAAATAGGGAGGCAATGAAAGTCTATGGGGGATTTTACCAATTTTGGACCCCTGTAACTCTGGTTTGCAGAGATGTAGGGACCCCATCTTTGGAATCCAAGTCTAACAATATGTCTTCTACCTGCATGAGACATTTCGTGAAATTCAGACGTTGCTAACGGCCATAGCTGAGATTTATGTACGTCACCATCACTACCATTGAAATAGCCCAAATAAACAGGTTTTTGTGACCCTAGGCTATGACCTCTTCGGCCTAGGGGCCCGAAACTCACCAGTCATGTTCCCCCTAAGGGTCCCTACAATGCTAGAAAATTTGCCACTGCTGATCAATTGCCCTTTGAAAAGATGTTAGATTTTGAAACTGTAAATAGGAGGCCCAATGAAAGCCTATGGGGGATTTTACCAATTTTGGACCCCTGTAACTCTGGTTTGCAGAGATGTAGGGACCCCATCTTTGGAATCCAAGTCTAACAATATGTCTTCTACCTGCATGAGACATTTCGTGAAATTCAACAACAACAACAAATAACATTTGTAAAGCACTTTTCTCCCGTGGGACTCAAAGCGCAAATTCAGACGTTGCTAACGGCCATGGCTGAGATTTATGTACGTCACCATCACTACCATTGAAATAGCCCAAATAAACAGGTTTTTGTGACTCTAGGCTATGACCTCTTCGGCCTAGGACTGCATTGAACGCGACCCACGCATTGTGCGCATTCTGGACAACACCAATTACTGGGTTTATACCTTTCTGGATCCACGGTACAAACACAATGTTCCAAAACTGCTTGAAGAAAGAGTCCGACAGGTCAAAATGGAAGAATACCAGCAGGCCCTTGTGGAGACTTTAAAGAGGAGATTGACATCCTCCCCCTCCTCTAGCCAGTTGTTCGCCGACAGACTGACTTCCGCAAACCCAGGACGACCAGGAGGGCAGCAAACAACACAAGCCGCAGCTAGTGCCCAAAAGGGAATGGTATCGGCAGTGTCCTTGGAGTGGGAAAATTTTCTGACACCCATGCAGCAGCACACAGAACAGCAAGCGTGCAGATCCACCTCCAACACCGATCGCCTGGAGAAGATGGTCAAGGACTACATGTCAGATGGCATAGCTGTGTTGAACAATCCATCTGCACCCTTCAACTATTGGGTATCGAAGCTAGACACCTGGCACAAACTGGCAATGTACGCAATAGAGGTGCTGGCTTGCCCGGCAGCCAGCGTTATGTCGGAACGCTGTTTCAGTGCTGCCGGAGGCATCGTCACAGATCGGCGTATCCGCCTCTCCACAGAAAATGCAGACCGTCTGACTCAAATTAAAATGAATCAATCCTGGATTGGAAACGACTACGCAACACTCCCGGACCCCAACCAAGTAACATGAACAATGAACATCTGTGATGGGTTAGCGTTTCCGGTCCCTGTTTATTGAACCTCTCATCTGTATTACATTTATGACTGCATGGCGACAAAACGCAAATTGCTATCCGCACGCTTCTTGTCCTCATGCAAGGCCTGGGTTGTTGTGTCTCAAAGCGTGGCCTTCTCCTCCTGCGCCACCCTCCTCCTGTTCCATCACGTGTGCTGCTGCTGGGTTAGCGTTACCGGTCCCTTTTCCTGGAACCTCTTATATGTATTACATTTATGACTGCATGCCGACAAAAAGCATGTTACCTGTGCAAAGAAAACAGACATTTCCCGCATTTAAAAGACAGTTTTCCCTTTGAAACTTTAAAATCGATTTTCTCAAAAACTATAAGCTCTTTTTGCTAATTTTTTTTCCCTCTTGTACCCACTCCCAAGGTGCACATACCCTGTATATTTAGCATATAAGGAGGCTTTACAAAGCACGAAAGTTCGGGTCCCCATTGACTTCCATTATGTTCGGAGTTCGGCTCGAACACCCGAACACCGCGGCCATGTTCGGCCCGAACCCGAACATCTAGATGTTCGCCCAACACTACACGTGACCCGTTCGGCCAATCACAGCGCTAGCCGAACGTTCGGGTAACGTTCGGCCATGCGCTCTTAGTTCGGACATATGGCCGAACAGTTTGGCCGAACACCATAAGGTGTTCGGCCAAACTCGAACATCACCCGAACAGGGTGATGTTCTGCAGAACCCGAACAGTGGCGAACACTGTTCGCCCAACACTAACTGTAATGTTGATACTCATAGTCCATACACATGGTAGACAAACGTTCCCACACACAAACTAGTGACATTGCCTCAATGACCTTACACCGCCAAAACAAACAACAAGGCTCATATGCAATTAACGTTTTCTCCTGATGGTTCTCCTAGATAATTTCTCATTTTCTATTCTATATTGAAATTAGCAACTGAAAAAGTATCAAAAAGTAGGTGGAAATGTGTACTAGCACAGACCTGGTGATGTCAGCTGGACCACGTGACCCGCCCCCGTGGAGCGCACAAGAAGCCGACCCGGAAGCCGACCTGGCGAGGTCAGCTTCTGCAGCGAATGACACCGGGAGCCACTTGAGTTGCGGCAAGGGCACAGGATGGCAGCCAGGGGCTGGAGGAAGCCCCAGGTAAGTGGATTTTGTTTTGTTTTTTTCGTGCTTGGATGTTTCCTATAAGCTGCTAATATAGAGAATGGTATACACCAATATACGAAATACAGAATCAGAAAAAAAATACAGAATTGGTAATTACAGTGACAAAATTAATATGAATAAATGTGTAACAGATTCCAAGACACAAAACGGTTAGAAAGCCCTGCCCTTGCGAGCTTACAATCTAAAGCAATAAGGGGAACAAGGGGTGAGTTAGTACACAATATTCATACCTACTGTAGAGGGAGTGTGTTTTAGGTTATCTAGTAGGAGTACAACTTGGTCAGAGGTCAAAGGAGAACTGGACTAAGGTAAAGGTTATGCTTGTTGGAAAAAAACAAGTTTTGAGTTCACGTTTAAAGATATCAAAGGTTGGAGTGTGAGGGATGTGTTTTGGCATTCCAGAGGAGGAGTAAGGAACTGAACCAACTGAACTAAAATGGATCGATCTGAACGGAAATCGGAGGCGTTTTCATGGATCCGTCTACCTAAACGTGCCAATGTGAACCGGCCCTTATACACGTATGTCAAATATTTAAAGCAAAAATGTTGTAAATAGTGTTCATTATTTCAGAGAAGATTCAGAATTTAAAAAAAAGTTTATGGCAGATGGGAAAAAACTGTTTTTCGGTGTATGTGGTTCGATCTAAAACATCTACCTAATAGTAGGAGCTCAAACAAGGCGTTTCCAGGGTGAGTGTTATCCTTGTTTTTGTCTCTACTCATTTTCCTTGCTGTCCTTGTTTTTGGCCCTTCTCATACAGTGAGTCTTATTACAAGAATATATATTATAAAACTTATGTGCAAATATAGTCAATACTATTTTGGCTGTGCCCTATTGATTTGTGTGTAGTGTGACTGTAGTGGCTAGTCTGCTTTAGAACTGGCCGTTAAATATTTGCAGAATATGAGTGTGAGTTATAATAAAAATAAAAACTGTGAATGATTTGCAGTATTGTCAGTCATTCAGTCAGTCAGTCATTTATTAATATATCCACTAGTGCTGTGAAAAAAATCAGTTGCTTTGTTACCCATTCATTTATTGGGCACTTGCATAGTCATGTTCCTTGCAGCAGCTGTCCTGAAGGCCTGTCTTCAATTCAAGTGACTCATTGGCTCCTCTGAACACTGACTGACTGAGACTGACCAAGCCATGCCAACAACCAGCTGCTGACACAACGCCACAGGTGTCTTTCCTACTTGGGAGCAGATCAAAACTAATAATAAACACACCAAGTGACACACATTACGTACACTGTAGAGTGTTCATTCATTATTTTCCCACTTTCCCAGTGACTCTTTTCATAAATCAATCCCATGTACAAAAGTTATTGCTGGAAACTCTGGTGAAAAGGTGCAAGAACCTAAGCAAATGGGAGTGAGCAAACTAAAGCAATGTTGACTAATAAAGCCTCAAATCACTTTTCATCCACTCAGCAAGCAAAAAAGTATACGGTTTAGAAAAGTGAGGTTATTTAACCAGTTCACCACTGAGGGGTTTTTCACCTAATGGAGCAAGGCAATTTTCACATTTCAGCGCTGCTCCCTTTAATTCGCCAATAAGTTTCTCACTACTTATTACAACAAAATGATCTATATCTTGTTTTTTTACCACCAATTAGGCTTTCTTTTGCTGTTATGTTTTGCCATGAATTATTTTATTTTAAATGCACTTTAATGTGCATAATAAGAAAAAAATGAAAATAAAAATCATTATCTCTCAGTTTTCAGCCATTATACTGCAGTTTTAAAATAAAACATGCTACTATTGATTAAACTCATGCATTTTATTTGCCCATTTGTCCCGGTTATTACAAGTACAATGTATGGTGACAATGTATGGTGACAATATTTTATTTGGAACTAAAGGTGTATTTTTTCAGTTTTGTGTCCTTCACTAATTACAGGCCCATATTTGCAAAAATAACAGTAATATACCCTTATGACCCACATTAAAAAAAAAGTTGAGTCACTAAGGTGTTCAAAATGTCTGTTTTTTTTTAACAAAAGTGCTTTATTTTGTTAACTATGGAAGGAGAGGTAAGGGAATCATTAATGGGGTATTTTATGTATTTTTATTGTAGTGTATATAAATGTAATTTTACTACCTGGCCAATAGATGTCCACCCACTTTATCTTCCTATGTGTATTATTAGTACGCTAACAGGAAGTAATGTGTGTATGTTTTTACTTTGCGATTTATCAATGACCACATCATCTCATTGATGCCAGTGGTCATTGATCACAGGCACTAGATCGATGGAAGGGAACTATGTTCCCATTCACTGATCAGTGTACTAACCAGCAGCTAAGAGAATGCTTGCAGGACCGCCCACAGTGGTTAGATACATATAACTACGCCCCTGGAGCTAAGATGAAGTCTCCTGTGGCGTAGATATATTGTAGCAAACCATTAACTGGTTAATTTACACATACTTTGAAACATTATAATCTATGGTTTTGCATTCTAGAAGGGAAGGTAGAATTTTTAAAAGGTCAGCAGTGACAACCACCACAAAAAAATATTCAGGATACCAATTTTTACAAATATTTTATCCTGTTTCAGCATCAGAATTGCTTCTTATATTTGTATATTGATGTATATTGATATATAACCCTGTTCTCCTGGTGACGTTTTGACTAGGCTATAATTTCATGCAGGCTTCTGCCCAAGAGCACTCTGGGATATCATGAAGTTCTCTCTCACTACACGGGGGGAAGTTGGGGAGGGGGATCTCACAATGATTCACCTGGACAGCAGTAAAGATTCTGGTATTGCTAATAATCAGTGTGAGGAAATATTTTACAAAGAGCAAATACTGACTAGATCATTTTTTAAACAAATATTGTAAAAACATAACCCAGGGTTTTCATTATGTTATATACATTAAACCTACTCTTTAAAGGACTTTCGAGGCCAAATCGAAAAAAAAAGTTAAATACCTGCATCGCATTTGAAGGCACGAAGGATGCCGTCCGCCGGGTCCCTGCTGCTCAATAGCCCCCCAGGCTGGCTCCCGACCCTACGGCCCGGGTTCTTCTGCCTCCACAAACATGGCCGCATGAGCTGGCCGCGGCTGTGCAGTACGCATAGCCGCGAGTGTGGCTGTGCAGCTCTAGGGCCTACCCCCCGATCCACACTACACGAAACAGCCTGTAGCGTGGATCGGGGGGTACACCTTAGAGCTGCACAGCCGCACTTGCAGCTATGCGGACTGCACAGCCGCGGCCAGCTCATGCGGCCATGTTTGTGGAGGCAGGAGAGCCCGACCCGGGCCGTGCGGTTGGGAGCCGGGCCGGGGGGGCTATTGAGCGGGGGGACCTGGCGGAACAGCACAGAGGGTGCGGACAGTGTCCTCCGTGCCTTCAAATGCGATGCAGGTATTTAACTTTTTTTTCGATTTGGCCTCGGAAGTCCTTTAAGTACATTTTTAAGACTACTATACAAATGCTCTTAATATATTTTCATTTGTTTGTTTTGTAATAAAGTATTGCCCCTCACTTGTTGTCCCCGGGACCTCCCTGGAGTTTTGTGGCTTTAATATAAACTGTGGTAGACTGCAATGAAAATAGCTGGAAATTGTTACCATGCATTTATATAATCATTGTAATTTTTCTTCGCTTTAGAGAATATGTTGAATTTCTTGTTTATTTTGGTGAGATTTCTCCACTTCCTCTCTGAACAGGAAGTGATGGAAATTCTCATAGAAGGGGACACAGGGCAACAAGAAAAATTGTCTCACCCTTAAGAAATCATACAAATCTGAAAAAGTTATGACCCTTAACAAATCATGCAAAATTCATTTTTCCATTGCTTTAGTTTCTCCCAGTGTGAATGGAAGTTTAGAATATGTATGTATGGTTCATATCAATAAGCACCATTTTTCAAGGAGTGAGGGTGAACACTGCTTAGTCTCATGAGCACATTAGCTATCTGCCTATCCTTGAGTCAGTGACATGCAAGAAATACTGAAGTGTTCTTCACCATTTCTACCCATAATTGTATTTGCATTCGATAAACTCTTAGTAAATTAAACCCACCTAAGTTATGTAAAAATCCACTTTTACCAGGTAAATATTGCCTAATTAGTTATAAATCCAAGCACAATTTTCTTGTTGCTAGTTTTTAGCATTCTATCTATCTATCTATCTATCTATCTATCTATCTATCACCTTGTGTCTGAGGTTACGCTCTCAAAAGCCTCAAGCTACTTATGACCATCCAAGCAGGCTATTTATTGAAAAGGGCATCCAGTAAAATGGTTGTGAAAATGAAACAGAGTCCCGAGGGATAGCCTACTTTTCTATTCTGGGCATAATAAACATGCGTCTACCATGTAATGGTTGTCCTCTCACATCCAGTTTCCTTTATTGTTTTTTTTTTCTATACATTTTATTTGAAATGCTGATTATATGTAGCAATGGGAACATCAAAAGGCAACATAGTTCATCTACTCTCTTTTTTACCAAACATTACAAAACAGATTTTGTTCATTTTGTTTTTAAAACTGTCTTATATGATTAGTTCATATGACATGTTATTGGTTACCATAATCCAGGCATACTTTTCCTCCCTTAAAGGGAAGGCTCTTCTGCGTCCCACGCGGGCGCGCTGACGTCATCGGACGTCCTCCGGGCTTTACAGCGCAGGCGCAGAACTACTGCGCCTGCGCAGTACAGCCCGGAGGACGTCCGATGACGTTAGCGCGCCCGCGTGGGACGCAGAAGAGCCCGTCCTTGGAGCGCAGAAGAGCCCGACCTGGCAGCCGGCCTGGCCAGGTCGGGTCGGCCACCGAAGACGACCGGAAGCCTCTGGACCGGCGGCGAGGGCACCTCCTGCCTGCCACGGGCTGGAGGAAGCCCCAGGTAAGTGGATATGGATTTTATTTTTTTAAAGGTTTCCCTGAACCTTCCCTTTAAACAAAGGAATGAACCTCTTATTGTTTTTTCATTATTACACACTTATGTAGCACTACTGCATTTTCCCACACCAGAGAATATTGAACCACCAATTGAACCGATATATATATATATAGTAGTAGCAGTAGGGTATTGTACCGTGTTAGCCATCAGTAAAAGCAAGAAGTTTTAAATCAGGATGATACCATTTATTGGCTAACTACAAATGAATAAGAATAAACAAGCTTTCGGCCTTGCAGCCTTCGTCAGGTTTATATCCTGTTAGTTTGCAAGCTGGTGGTACAGACAGCTTATATACATGCAACATCAAAAGGAAAAACAGATATTTTTTTCAAGCATAAATACATCATTAAGATGCCTTAATACAAACAGACCATCTAAATGGGGTAAGATAAGGATCCTTGTTTACTTTATTGCTCACAGACCTGGTATTAGGATTGACCCAGAGGTATCGTAAATTCTTAGTTCACAAGTTCAGCTAGGGTGGCTGAGACAGTTCATATATCATCAATCTCATACCAATATAGAAAGTTGTTGTCCTTATTCAGACCCTTCTGCACAGCTTTGAAACAATTTATAAATTTTGTTTCTGCTATTAATCGGTCATTTGACGTTTTGAAGCCGCCCTTCAGGGCAGTGACACGAAGATCATCCATGCTGTGTCCGTTGGACCGAAAGTGTGTAGCAACTGGGAGTCCAGATTTGGTATCATTAATAGTGTGCCTGTGTCCATTCATACGTTTGCGCAGAGTTTGTCCAGTTTCTCCCACGTACATAACATTGGGGCATTTAGCACACATGATCAGATATACCAGATTGGTGGACCCACAAGAAAATTTACCTTGTATTCTGTACTCCTGTTGTGAACCTGGTATCGTTACCCTGTCAGTGGAGTAAATGTGTCTGCAGGTCCCACATATTTTTTGTCGGCAGGGTGATGTTCCGTTTTGTTGAGGCCTATTCAAAGAGCTCCTGACAATCATCTGTTTTAGATTGTGTGGTTGCCGATATGACAAGAGTGGAGGTTTAGGGAATATCGTTCTCAGTCTGTGATCCTTGTGTAAAATGGGATGAAGTTCCTTAGCAATCCTCCTTAAGATTTCCAGGTGTGGGTTGTAGGTGACAACCAAAGGGACATGTTCCTCTTTCTGGTTTTGCTTATATTTCAGGAGTTCAGTCCTGGGGATGTTGCTGGCTTTCCTGATTTGGGCCTCAGCCATGGGAGGACTGTAACCTTGTTTAATGAAAGTGTTCTTAAGGTGATCCAGGTGCTTGTCTCTGTCCATCCTGTCAGAACAAATCCGGTTGTACCTTATAGCTTGGCTGTAAATTATAGAGTTCTTAATGTGCTTGGGATGAAAACTGTCATATCTTAGGTATGTGGGACGGTCTGTAGGTTTGCGATACACAGAGGTTTGTATGTTGTTACCCCTGATGTATATGGTGGTGTCCAGAAAGTTAATCTCTGTGTGAGAGTAGGTAAGTTTCAATTTGATTGTAGGATGGAAGGCATTGAAGTTCCTGTGGAACTGGAGAAGATCATCCTCACTTGCGGACCAGATGATTAAAATATCATCAATGAAGCGGAAGTAGGCCAAGGGTTTTATGCCACATGCATTGAGGTATTCCTCTTCGATTTTGGCCATGAATAGATTTGCATACTGTGGAGCGAATCGCGAACCCATTGCCACGCCCATCTGCTGTAAATAGAGGTCCTGTCCAAAAGTGAAATAATTATGAGTGAGAATGAATTTGATCAGTCCAGTAATAGGCTTTACAGGTATGCCCTGACCCTGAAGATATTTACGGCAGGCCGCAATACCGTCATCATGGGGAATGTTCGTGTACAGGGACTCCACGTCCATCGTGGCCAGTATGGTTCCCTCAGGTACTGGGCCGATGGCTGACAGTTTGTTCAGGAGGTGGGTGGTATCCTGTAAGTAGCTGGGTCTTTTACAGACAAGAGGTTTCAAAATGTTTTCCAGCCACCCTGAGATGTTCTCTGTAAGAGTTCCGCTCCCTGAGATTATGGGCCTGCCAGGGTTTCCCTCTTTGTGGATCTTGGGAAGCATGTAAAAGCAGGCTGTTCTAGGCTCTTCAGGGATAAGGGTCCTTACATGTAGTCTGATGTTTGCAGGCAATCTGTTAACCATCCTATTAAGTGCCATCCTGTAGCCTTTTGTGGGGTCCCCCTGTAATTTGGCATAGTGAGCGGTGTTGGATAATTGTCTTTGTGCCTCCTGGATGTAGTCACTGGTGTTCATTATGACTATGGCACCACCTTTATCCGCTGGTTTAATAATAATACATCTTAATGATGTATTTATGCTTGAAAAAAATATCTGTTTTTCCTTTTGATGTTGCATGTATATAAGCTGTCTGTACCACCAGCTTGCAAACTAACAGGATATAAACCTGACGAAGGCTGCAAGGCCGAAAGCTTGTTTATTCTTATTCATTTGTAGTTAGCCAATAAATGGTATCATCCTGATTTAAAACTTCTTGCATATATATATAGTTGTGTATGTGTGTGCCTGCATATATATGTGTGCTTTTGTTTTGTTTGTTACACAAGAACTAAACAGAAGCAAAATCAAATGAAACTTAGGGCCCTTTTCCACTACAGCGTTTGCGGTTGCTGAATCGCAAATCGCTAGTGATTTTTTAAATCGCTAGGGTTGTTACTTTATCATAGAAATCACGAGAAGTATTTTCCACTACAGTGATTCGATTTGGAAATTGCAAATCGCAATCGCTTTCTGGAGCGATTTTCACAATGATAATGCAATGCAAATGAAATTTGAATAACAGAATTAATGAAAAATCGCAATCGCTGGCGTTTGTGATTTGTGATTGCGATTGCTAGTGGAAAAGGGCCCTAAGGGGCCTAAAGTGTGCCAAGAAAACATTCCCCACACCATCACACCACCACCACCAGCCTGCACAGTGGTAACAAGGCATCATGGTTTCATGTTCTCATTCTGTTTACGTCAAATTCTGGCTATCAAGACTCATTATGCAACATTTTTCCAGTCTTCAACTGTCTTGTGCAAATTGTAGCCTCTTTTTCCTATTTGTAGTGTAGATGAGTGGTACCCGGTGGGGTCTTTTGCTGTTATAGCCAATCCACCTCAAGGTTGTGCGTGTTGTGGCTTCACAAATGCTTTGCTGCATGGCATTTAAACGATGCCCAATTGCCACTAAAGGCCCTTTTCCACTATAGTGTTTGCGATTGCTGAATCGCAAAATCGCAAACCGCTAGTGATTTTCAAATCGCTACGCTTTGCTTTTTAACATAGAAATCGCGGTAGGTCATTTCCACTACTGTGATTCATTTTTTACGTAATCGCGATCGCGCAGCAATTATTGCCGCGATTTTGCTATGCAGTGCATAGCAAAATCGCGATTGCAAACGTCAGGAAATCGCCGGGAAATTTTGGACTTTTGCTGAATCGCAATCGCTAGCGTTTAGTGCGAATGCTAGCAATTGTTAGTGGAAAAGGGCCCTTAGTGTTGCTGCCACATTCAAGAGTTTTAGTAGACAGATTTTTGGAACTAAAATCTTACAAAATGCTAACTTAATCTAAAACAGATTACATAATATGATTGTGTTCAACCTTATCTGAGAGATACTGTATGTTAATATCTACCTGAGAAAAATAACAAATATCAGTTATCATGATTACACTCGGTGAAATCATTATAACTGGCAGTGGTAACACTAAAGGTCCGTACACACGCCGGACTGGAGTCCGTCGTTGCCTCCCGCTGGGTGGGCGTTCCAACGACAGTCCGGCGTGTGTACGCACTGTCGGCGGACTGATACGGCTGTTTCTGAGCGATCCGCCCGGCGGATCGCTCAGAAACAGCCGTATCAGTCCGCCGACAGTGCGTACACACGCCGGACTGTCATTGGAACGCCCACCCAGCGGGAGGCAATGACGGACCCGTCGTTGCCTCCAGTCCGGCGTGTGTACGGACCTTAAAGCAGTCAGCTCACACAGTAAAACTAACTTCCTCTTCTATTCTTTCAACCTGTATTCCATTTCTCCATGGCTATTTTTTTAAACACCCCAATGGAGTTTTCCAAAAATGTATACAAGGCAAAATTCTTTCAATTTCACATAATTACTTGAAAGGCCACCCAAAGCATTCAAGATAAATAGATACTCAATTGATAATAAGAACAGCCTTTTGAAACTGATGCAGCTGAGGCCCTAATTTTCAACTGTTTTAACTTGTATTCAATATTTTATGGAATGAAATGTCTAATTCATTAAGAATACCTAATAGTTGTAGAGCCAGCTGCAATGATAAGTTGGGATTGTTCAGATATTTCCTCCACTTGCTTAAAGAGATACTAAAGCGAAAAAATTATGATATCAAAAATTGCTTGTGTAGTAGGGGTAATTACTAGAACATTGGTAGCAAAAAAAAAATTCTCATATTTTTATTTTCAGTTATACAGCTTTTTTCATAACATTGCATCATTCTCTAATATGTGCAATTTACACATTACTCAGCATTCTACATTTTTTTATAGAACAGGCAATGAACTTTTGACCTGTCCTGAACTATTCTCTGCAAAAGAAAAACACAATACAGCTGAGATAACTTAATCAGAAGTCAGAGCTCTCTGCCACTTTCAAAGTCTAGAACTCAATAGCTATTTGCATAGATAACAACTGGAGTTTCTTAACTCTTCCTGTACTGGAAACAAATGTTAGACTCATGTCTCTGCTCCTAATGCTTTATTTCTTAGCTGTACTACACATACAAATTATTATATCATATTTTTTTTTTTTGCTTCAGTGTCTCTTTAAATGTGCTCAAAAGAACACATGAAAGTTAATTTTTATAGCTGATACAACCTGACACACTTCACAAAATATTCTGCCTTCACCTCACTCGACAATCAGTAATAGTACCAACTATCTACTATGAACTATGTAAAGTATCCTGCGAATGAACCTCGAGACTCTAATATTCAACAACTGTAATATTTGCTGTACATTTACACTCATAAAATAATCACTATTCATATTTTCATCCTTTCCAAAAACATTAAACAGCTGTATTCTAATTAGCAAAGATAAAAAAGATACATGTATTGAAAAACAAACAACTAAAGCAAGTGAATTAATCCCAAAATAACCGAACATTCACAATGACAAAAGAGTAATACCCTTGACACTCACCACTTAGTGGAAAATATTTATAAATAGCAATCTTTGTTGGCACATAGTGATAATATATATTTGATAATTAAAAATCAATCATCAATTAAAAATTCCAAAAATGTCAAGAAAGTCTCAGACAATAACCTCATAACTCTAGCAAAAGGAAATCAAGCTTATGTAAAATTATACCTTATAAAACCTTTGTTAGTAAAGTTTCAGTCTCAGTTTACAGGTTATTTATTAAAATATTACCAAGCACTTACCTAATTTATCTACATCCAGTTTTTCTACTGGGTGCTTTCATAAATTCCATTAAAGTGGGATTGTCAGTATAAAAAACAAATTTCAATAGAAACTGGTCTGAGTCTCTTGTGCCATACAGATGCTAATCCTGTATTCCACACTTTAAACAAATGTTCTGCAGATATGGTTTGGAGTTATCACATTACATTTTGGTACTGGCCCTTTAACGCCATCGCCAAGGAGTTGCATGCTGGGGGCTCTTTTTATCAATAATATATTCCTCCTCTCTTTCTTATTTCCCCTCCTTCTATATCCCTCCTTGTCCTTGATTGGTTTACCACCCTCGCCCTCCCATTCCTCCCCACCCACATCTCTCCTCTTCCCCAAGTGGCTGAAACCTATGAGGCGGACTGAGGCAGCTTTTTTCTGCCGGCAAAATGTCTGGGGACAGAGCCTTGTGCACCCAAGGCAAACTAGTCCTCCAGCAGTCATGCTGTTAGATGCTTGAGGCTTCTCGTTTTCCTGTTCCTTCCGACCTCCAATCAGAAGTCTTCTTTGTCCTGCTGGTGCCTCTCTCCAGCCAATGAGATAAAGAGAGAGAGAGAGAGAGAGGCAGCCAGAGAGCCCATCAGCAAAAGCCCGTCCAGTAAGCAGCAGCAGCTGTAGCAGAAAGCTGCGTGTTCCATAAGGTGCGTACACACGCACTACTAAATGCAAGGACGGGTCCCCCGGACCCTCCCGCGGGGTGGTCTTTAGCCGACAATATGCGCGTGTGTACGCGCTGTCGGCGAAGTGATAAGGCTGTTTCTGTGTACACAGGCGTGTACACATGCACTACTGTGGGCTGAGCGTCCGCCCAGCGGGAGGGCCCAGTGTTGCCGGCGGTAGTGTGTGTGTACGCACCTATACAGACCAGGATCATTGTTTTTCTTTTCTCCCCCAGCCAGAGCAGTATAATAAGAACACTATGTTATCTCTGCAGAAGCCAGCAGGGAGCGGATGACACAGGATCCCTCGGTGTGGGAGTGTGACATAATGCAGAGCTCTGATAGCCAGGCAGGGCTGCATGTCACACTTGCAATGCTGGCTGCACAAATATAGTATATTTTAGTTTGGAGTTGTACTCAAAACTGTTTTATTCTGAGGTGGTTGTTAATTACTGAAAAACAAGTATGACTGGTGTATATGGATCATCTTTATGGAACTCTAGTATATACCTCAGTGGGAGTGTCTTAAGACTCTGGGAGGAGGGCAGGTAATGAATATACAATTAGCAAGAGGAGGGAGGGAGGAGATGTCATGATTAGCTTCATTCAAAGGTAAGCAAGATGGCCACTGCCTAGTGTAAGATTCTCTGCTTTTACTTTATAAAATACACAGGAATCATAATGTGGACAGTGTAATACATATGTTATGCAAGTAGAACTAGTTTTTATCTACTTGTATATGTTTTTTTATTTCTGGGTTAGCATGGGTGTCACTTGTTCTTTTAAGTAAAACAGGTAGGCAGAGAATCCAAAATCAATTTTCAATTTCTATCTGTTAAAGCGGACCCAAACCAAACATTTTTTTTAATTCAAAATATTTAGTTGCACCACTCTGACACATACAAAGATAAATAAACACTCTTTCAAGCCTATGAGCATTTAAGTGCATGCTTTTCACCCTTCTCTTTACATAACTAGGGTTATACAGGTGGCAGCCATTAGTAATTCCTCCTTTGCTGGACACTACCTACTCCAGCATTTTGCCGGATTCTGTCCCGGCAATATGAAAGGGAGGGAGGGTTCCTCCAATAAATGTAAAATATTTTATATTTGTCATCATGCAGCTGAAAAAAGGCTGCTATTTATTATTATAATTTAGAAAATAGATTTTATTCCTGAAATCTTGTATTTTTAATTTGGGTCCACTTTAAATAACTAAAAAGGGTGATAAAGAGGCAATCCAAAACGTCATAATCAATCTTACTTATTTTTTTGTAGAAGAATATCAATCCCCATGTCCCCTAGCTCTAACTTCGTACATCTGCTGCACACAGGAATTTGATGTGCAAGATGGGTTTTTTCCCTCCTTTACTTTCCTCCCCGTTCCTCCCCTTCATTACTAATCCAATTAATGCAGCCTGATTGGCTGTTTCCTCCATCTCTCCTGTTTTCTCCTCCCACACCTCTGATTAGCCGCCCAGCCCATAAGTCAGGAAATCCTGTTCTTCACCACTATGCCGGTGTTGTGTCCGATTGTGACACGACACAACGGCTGGATCCTGCAGACAGCTAGGGCGCAGAGAGGGGGGCCAGCACCTGTCCCTGGCCCCCTCTCCTGAATTGTGCCACTGTCCACCACATCATCCCCCCCGTCACCCCTTTTCCCCCCAGCATTGCAGAGCACAGCAGGGAGGAATAAAGGCAGCGCGCACAGACTCACCTCATACTGGTTCCAGGTGCTGGAGTTCCCATCTATACTCTCTGCACTACTGCCGCCTTGTACGGAAGTAGTGCAGAAAGGATAGCTGGGAACTCCAGTGTAACGATCGGTGTAACACAGAGAGAGTCTGATTACCGGTGATCTGCAGTATCACCGAGAATGCAGAATATACCCGATTAATGATGATCTGCAGTATCACCGATAATCAGATATATCTACTAACCTCTGGACACCTGAGAGAGAAGTGAGTGTTTGGTTGTAACAGTAACACAAGTGGACTGTACCTAAGGAGTAGGTACAGAGGCAGTAAGGAATACTGCACAGAAGTATGCTCCTTCCGTAAGCCTAGACTCTCCCGGGGGGAGGAGCTAAGCAGAATGTGGGAAGGACAGAGCGTGAGTGACACCAATGAGTGGGTGTCACTAACAGATCTGGGAAATGCCTCTAACAGTGAGGCTAGTTCTCGAGGTCGGCTAAGCCAGGTCGTCAACACACAGACAGATAAAGTACTGAATCAGAAGGCAGATACGGAATCCAATAACAGGCAGGGTCAGGCAACGGAGAATCAGAATAACGAGGTGCAGAATCAGGAGGCAGGTACAGAGTCCAGGAACGAGCAGAGATTGGCAACAGGATATCAGAAATAGCAAGGTACAGAATCAGAGTTCAGGAGGATAGTCAGGCAAGCAGAAGGTCATAACAAATATTACAGTTCAATTTCCTAACGCTAAGGTGTGAACTCCGTGATCATCAACACCTTTGGAAACTATGCTAGAACACAGATACTGACAAGGTCTGAGTGCTACCACGTAGTGATCGCAACGGCAGACACCAAAGAAATGACCAGCACCCAGTATATATACACATCAGCGCTTCCAGCGCCTCCCTTAAGTGCTGGACCAATGAAAAGTGGTGGAAATGTCAGCTGACCAGCTTGGTCAGCTGACCTTCTTCTGGCTGTCATATAAACTCTGCCTCTCAGCGCGCGCGCGCGTCATTCTGAACCTGTGTGGACTATCAGTCCCAGACACACCAGTCACGCTTTGCAATGTCTCTGCTGGCCTGCACATGGGGTGGGACGCACCGCTATCTGCACATGCGGTGGCCTCCCTTGCGCCTGGTCAGACTGTCAGTAGCAGGCCTGTGCGCGCAAACCGCCGGCGGTTTCTCCGCGTTCCGCTATGCCAGCCGCGGAAACAGCCGCCTCATCTTGCGTCCATGCGGCGGCTTTTCCGCGTTTCTTCACATCCAGGGCCTGAAACAAGGAATGTGTGCTGCAATTATTCGCCCAAGCTGCGCTCTGTAATGCTGTGGGGGGGGGGTTGTAAGGGAGGAAATTACATCAGGATTCGGCTTCAACCTGAGTGATCCAAGAAGAAAAACTCAGTAACAGAATTTTCTTAATTTACTAATTCACTGAAATCAAAACGTGGACTGTACAATACATCTGTTATGTAAGTAGAACAATTATTTATCTATTTATATATGTGTTTTTTTTCCTGACACAGTATGGCTGACAGCTCCTCTTTAATGTGGCAATTAAATGCTTGTAGATACCAATTAATCCAAGCTGGCAAACCTTTCTTGGTCTCCTAAACTTTTAATAAAACAGGACCCAAGTAATAAAGACTACTCTGTTCTGTAGTGAATTCATCTGGATGATATTACTAAATGTTCTATTATAAATGGAATTTCTACAATGTATTTTGAAAACTGAATTGCAACGGAAACATTTTCTAATTTGACCACAAAAGGCATATTTATTCTAAATTAGTTACTGAAAAGAAGCAATCTTCCTCCGCAACTGTAAAATGCCATGGTGTTACTAAAACATGTTCTGAAACAAGCACTGCAGATACTTTTATCTAACCGTCATTCCTAATGGCATTTAGATATGCTTCATTTGGTTAAGCGAACATAGCTGACTCAACAGTAACTTTTTATTTAGTTTACAAAATTAGTTTACTGAAAAAAACAGACAAGTAGCCAAGGGTATTGAGTAGACATAAATGACACATAATAGTCATCATGGGCAAAGCCAATAAACCAGTAATGAAACAATCTTTACAAGCTCATTTAGTCCTTTAACACCAAAAATGACATTGTTGTCTAAAAATCTGTCAAGACACAAGTAAGATAACATACGGCTTTCAAAAGAAAACCGCAAACCAAACGTTTCCAGGTGAGATATTGCACAGGTATCCTCGTAAATAATAAAATATAGTAGAAATAAAACCTCAACCCACAAGGACCATTGGGGTTTGTGTCCTATACATAGATCATTCTGCCCAATCAAATTGGAATTTATCACTGGAGGAGGAGATAATATGTGCTAATCTGTCTGTTTCCATCAGCACATCCAATCTATGCACAAACTGTGAGATCAAAAAAAAACATCTACATGACTTCTAGTCACAAGCTATAACCCATTGGACTGCCAAAATGCTTGCAACATAAAAGTGCTTAAAGGCGCTGGGGACCTCTGAGAATGTGAGGGGTATTAAAGCCCCTCACGTTATGAGACACCATTGTAATAGTTATTTCTGGTATTCTTTTTTGAAAGCACAACTATTAGAATAGTCTGAAGACCATTTAATAGTTATTTATGGTATTTTAACAGTTATTTATGATATTCTTTTTTGAAAGCACAACTATTAGTATAGTCTGAGGACCATTTAAATTGGAAAGTGGAGAGGGCCCTGGACAATGCAACAAACAGGAACAGCCTAAGGACCATGCAATACACTTGCAAATGCTGCAATAAACTTGCAAATGCATAGTAATAGAGTAGCATACCTGGAAAGAATAACTGTTAGTAACATATAAAAAATAAATTAAATTATGACACACAAAGCCCAGAAACCTCAATGGAGGAAGGCGAGCAACTGCCCAGGGGATCAGCAAATAAAACTTTGCAAATACCTGCAATGTTCAGGAATTTGGATGGAAAATGTTTACATAGAAAACACAAAGTACTGCAATGCATCAACCAGGAAGTGCAATTACAGTAGAAAGGGGAAACTGATAAGGAGAAGTGCGTGTGTGTGTGTGGGGGGGGGGAAGGGCAAGAGTTATGTAAATATGGTTGTGAGCCCAGTATACGTGCCACATCCTAGGCTAAGGGCTATCCAGGGCCCAAGAGGAAGACGGCCGCTGGGCGGTATGGGGATGGGTGATGTCGATGAAAGTGGAGCTTGAATGGCAACCCCTAGTGGTACCAATTCTTAGCCTCAATCAGTGTTGAGGTTATGTCCCTCATCTTCCTGCGTTTCTCCAAAGTGAAGGGCGCTATGTCTGGGAAAATCTGTACCGATTTGCCATCATAGGAGAGAGATGGGGAATTGTGGACCATCATAAGATCTTCTCATTTATAAGGAAGTCTTTCAGGCATAAAACCACATCACGAGGTGGTTGATCCGCTTCCGGCACAGGAAGTAAGGCACAATGAATTCTGTTACAGGTGAAGGCTGAAGCCGAGGGAGTCTGGCAATAGCATCTGAAAAGTTTTGTGGTGTGGTGGGCAAGGTCAGTGTGTGACTCACTTAGGCCGCAGATTCTTAGGTTGTTACAGCTGTTTCTATTGTCCATATTCTCTGCCTGTAGTTAAAGTTGGGAAACAGAGCCTCATGTTCTTGACGGAGCTCTATGTGGAGGCCATCCTGGGCCTCTTCCAGGCTCTCAGAGCCACTTCTTGGGAGAGCTTTGCTGTAGATCTGTGGATTTCATACTGAAGTTTCGCCACCAGCTTGGGTGAGTGGGCTGGGGGCAGGATGCTTTCTTAATCCTCCTGGAGTGAGTCCTGAGAAAGAGCAGGCCTCTGGATGCCATCTTGGGAGGACATAATTGCAAAGCAAGCCCTGGTAAAATAATCTCTAACGGACCGTTGAGCCAGAGATTGCCTGGTTTTTCACTTCTTAGACATGCACAAGGGTTCTGCCGTGGAGTGGAACATGGTACCCTGTATCCTAAGGATACCTGTAACTGATATTTGAATGAACATTTACATATTTTCATTTGAAAACAGTTTCAGTTCAGTTCAGTTAATATGGGAAAAATCAAAAAGATACAATGGAAAAATACATAAAACTGCTGTTAGACTCATAATGAATTCATCTTGCTAAAGTGGCTGTTGGTGTATTGGTTAAGGGCTCTGCCTCTGACACAGGAGACCAGGGTTCGAATCTCGGCTCTGCCTGTTCAGTAAGCCAGCACTAATTCAGTAGGAGACCTTTGGCAAGTCTCCCTTACACTGCTACTGCCAATAGAGCGCGCCCTAGTGGCTGCTGCTCTGCTCTGGCGCTTTGAGTCCGCAAGGAGAAAAGCGCAATATAAATGTTATTTGTCTTGTCTTATCTAATTATTTATTAACAAGGGAATTAAACATTTATTTAAAAAAAATGCTTTATTTGATGTACCACAAATAAAGCATTTCTTTTTATCTGTTCAGTAAATGCAATATGTAAATTGTTAGACATACACATTTAAGGTTAACATTAAATTTGGCTTTATACTGTATTTGGAAAGCTGAAATCAATATAAAGAAGTACTTAAATGGTAGCTCCACTTTAGTAAAAAAAAAAATCAATAGACCAGTCACTATGCAAGTCATTTAGTAACTGAAAGCTATTAACTTCTTCAGGATCTTTGGTCGCATATCTACGCCCACGTGCAGATCAGGGGCATAGATATGCATACTGTTTACTTACCACTGCATTCACGAACCCCACGCCGTTTCCATTCGCCTCACCATCGAAATCCCCTTCTTCTGTGATCAGGGAATGAGAATCAGCTGTTCCCAACCCTGATCACTGTGCCTATGACTTTCCAGAGCTTTCAGCAACCTCTGACAAGCTCTTAGTAAAAAAAAAAAAAAAAAAAAGACTTTTCCCTGTTTCTATTGATAGAACACGGTTACAGTAGCACCATCTTGTGGCCAAAAAGTAAAAATACACCCAATTACACCAATATACAACTTTTCATAGAAAAATTATTATTCTTTTTTATTTTATTATTGTTTATCCCCTTCCACCCCTGCCCCATAGTTACCAAGATAAACACTTGTTAAAAAAAATAAAAACATTACATAAATAGTTACCTTAGGGACTTTTTAAAATGTATGTCATAAGGGTATATTGCTGTTAATTTTGCAAATAAAGTCCTGTAATAAGTGATATAGTATTAAAGGGAACCTTAACTGAGAGTGATATGGATGTTTCCGGTTAAACAATACCCATTGCCTGGCAGTCCAGCTGATCTCTGTGGCTGCAATAGTGGCTGAATCACACCCTGAAACAAGCATGCAGCTAATCCAGTCTGACTTCAGTCAGAGCACCTGATCTGCATGCTTGTTCAGGGGCTGTGGCTAAAAGTATTGGAGACACAGGATCAGCAGGCGATTCAGGCAACTGGTATTATTTTAAAAGGAAAAATCCATATCCTTCTCAGTTTAGGTTCTGTACCGATTGGTGTCAGCACGCAGAGAGAATCTGATTATTGGTGATCTGTAGTATCACCAAGAATGCAGATATATACCTGATTATTGATGATCTGCAGTATCACCGATAATCAGATATATTGCTAACCTCTGGACACCTATGGATAAGTGAGTGTTTGGTGTAACAGTAATACTTTGAGTAATGTACCTGCTGAGCAGGTGGTATACAATATAGAGACACAGCTCTGGGAGAACAGGAACCTTCCAGCAGCCTGAGGCTCTCCGGGGGGAGGGGTCAGGCTGGAGATGGGAAGGACCTAGGAGTGAATGACACCTAAGATGGATGTCACTATCTGATTTGGAGACTATCTCTTTTAAGGGGAGAGATAGCTCTCGAGGTCGGGCACGCCGGGTCGGCAACACACTGACAGATAAAGTACAAAGACAGAAGGCTGATTCAGTATCCAAGTCAAGCAGGGTCTGGCAACGGAATTTCAGATATACGAGGTACCGAATCAGAAGACAGAGGAGTAATCAGAAAAGCTATAAGTCATAACATACAGTATATCAAACAATGCCTATTCTGGGTGCGAGGTCCTTGGTCTCAGCACCCCGGAACTAGTCTGAAGAATACACAGATGATAATACAGTATTCCCTAGACTGGGTGCGAGGTCCGTAGTCTCAGCACCCTGGAACTAGTCTGAAGTATAACACAGATGATAACACAGTTCCCTAAGCTGAGTGTGAGGTCCTTGGTCTCTACACCCTGGAACTAGTCTGAAGTATAACACAGATGATAACACAGTTCCCTAAGCTGGGTGTGAGGTCCTTGGTCTCTACACCCTGGAACTAGTCTGAAGTATAACACAGATGATAATACAGTTCTCTAAGCTGGGTGTGAGGTCCTTGGTCTCTACACCCTGGAGCTAGCTAGAGCATAAACAAAATACAATTCAAATAATCTGGCTAAGTGTATATTCCCAGGTCCACCTGGTTCAAACACACTGAGGATCTGACTAGGCCTGAGTGCTTCCACGTAGTGATCGCAACGGCAGACAACTTGCAAGTGACCAGCAGGAACTATATATGGAGTAGTGCTCTCCAGCACTACCCCTAATTGCTCAACCAATAGTATCCCGCTCAGGAGTCAGCTGATCGGCGTGGTCAGCTGACTCTTTCTGCTTAGTATTAGAATTCTGCCTCTCACCGCGCGCGCGTGTATTCCTAAGTCTATGTGCACTAACAGACTCAGCCACCCCGGACACACGCTGCCGCGTGCAATACGCCGCGCTGGACGCGGAACCAGCCGCCTTACTGTTGTTGCATGCGGCGGCTTTTCCGCGTTCTGCCCTGCTACCAAACACGCTTCCGCGTGCAAACCGCCGCACTGGACGCGGAATCAGCCGCCTGCTCAGTAGCACATGTGGCAGCTTTTCCGCGATCTCTCACAGGTTCCCTTTAAAAATACACCTTTATTTCCAGATAAAATATTATCGCCATACGTTGTACTAGGGACACAATTTAAACGTTGTAATAACCGGGACAATCGGGCAAATAAAATGTGTGGGTTTTATGTATCAAAGCACATTTTATTTTAAAACTATAATGGCTGAAGACTGAGACATAATTATTTTTTTCCTTTTTATTTTCTTAATATTATTTCCTTCATAACGCATACAAAATAAAATAATTCTTAGCAAAAAATACCACCCAAAGAAAGCCTAATTTGTGGCAAAAAATAAACAACAACAATATATAGATCATTTCAGTATGATAAGTAACAAGTTATCGCTGAATGAATGGGAGAACCACTGTAATGTGAAAATAGTTTTTGTATTTAAGGGAAAAAAACTGTGATACTGAAGTGGTTATTTTAACCCCTTTTCTGCATTTTAGAGAAATATACAAAGGGAAACTGAGAGCCCAATATAGTGTAGTAGGTACTGTAGTAAATGGAAACATTTTTACGAATACAATAGATATACTCACAAAGCAGGGTCACCGCAAAGGCAACCACTGTATAGGCAGGTGAGGAGATTATCCCGTCCTCACTCAGGATTAATAAGTCGCTCTCTGTAGATAGGAAAAGAAGATGGGGTATCCCCCTCCACCAAAGGTGGATCTTAGGTACTGTGTAAAAGTCAGAGGTGCCAACAGGATAAAACAATACGATAAAATGTTAAAAAGGCTTGGGAGGCAGTGGTGGATTTACCTCCCGCAAGCAGACACCAGAAACTGTCTATTCAATTGATACAGATTTTATTGGCATACTCCAAAAGGGGACTGCGAAGCGTTTTGCAGGTACAAAACTGCTTCCTCAGGCAATAGAGCAAAGGAGCATACAACAGAATTTTGTCCGGGTAACACCTGGCGCCTCTGTTTAACTAGAATGTCCAATGCCTGAATCTATTTATACTGTCCAAACAATAAACACACATGTCATAATCTGGGAAATAAAGCCATTTGATATGTAGAACTTCAATAATTATATATTGAGTAATATATGCTTTTGTTTATGCAGAGTTGGTCCAATTTATGTAACAATAAATAAAAAATGACTTTAGAGTAAATTACAGTGAATAATGATCTTCAAATTCCAAGAAAAGTTTCAACCCAAACTGTCAACGGAATCTGTACAATTTTCTGCAAATGTTTAGGAGATTTTGCACAGCTGATTACTCAGCAATGGCAGCAGCAGCAGCTGATTACTCAGCAATTTAACCACTTTCCCTTCAATGGTTTTTCCCCTTAAAAACCAGAGCAATTTTCACCAGCGCTCCTTCCATTCATTCGCCTATAACATAACTATTACTACTTATCACAACAAAACAATCTATATCTTGTTTTTTTTGCCACCAATTAGGCTTTCTTTGGGGTTACTTTTTGCTAAGAATTATTTTATACTAACTGCATTTTAACAGGAAAAATAAGAAAAATGGAAAAAAAATCATTATTTCTCAGTTTTCGGCCATTATAGTTTTAAACTAATACATGCTACCATTTTATTTGTCCCAGTTATTGCAACGTTTAAAACATTTCCCTAGTACAATGTATGTCGCCAATATTTTATTTAGGAAATAAAGGTGCATTTTTTTCAGTTTTGCATCCGTCACTATTTACAGGCTCATAGTTTAAAAATGAACAGTAATATACTATGTATTTTTTTAATTGTAATTTTTTTAATGCAAAAAAAAATAAAATAAAAAAAAAATTGTGCAATTATGGGATAGTGTCGGAGGTAAAGTGTTAGGGCTGGTTCAGACGGACGCTTGCAGAGCGTTTACAGCCAGCGTTCAGGGCTTGGTGTTAAACGCTCCCATTCAAGTGAATGGGAGCGTTTGTACCAAGCTTTCAAGCGCGTTTACACAAACGCGGCGTTTGGGTCCCGATTTTCCCTGGCGTTCAAGGAGCCCCTGGAAGCTACATGTAGCTTCCAGGGGAGGTTAACCGCGACGGCTAATGTCCCCCTAGGGGAAGAAAAAACGCGACCGCATCCAAACGCACACGAACGCTGCTGAACGCGACGCCAGCAAACGCAACGCCTCCAAACGTCCGTCTGAACCAGCCCTTAAATTTAAATGTATTTGTCTTTTTTTAAATTAAATGTGTGTAGGTGAAATGTTACTATTTGGCCACAAGATGTCCTCGCACATTACTTTCTATGGCGTACTAATAGTACGCTTAATAGGAAGTAATGCGTAGACGTGTTACGTTGAAAGTAAACAAATGATCGCGGCATCTCATTGATGCCGGCGACCATTCACCCAGGGACAGAGATTAATGAATGGAAACTGCGTTCCCATTCATTCATCTCCCCTCTAACAATTTGCGGTGAGAACGAGTGGGGGAGCGTGCAGGAGTGCACTGCGGCAAGGGGCGTAGTAGCTAAGTCCCTGCAAGGTAAAGTGGGAAATTGCAGGGACGTAGTTACTCACTCGTCCTGGGGGAGGGGAAGTGGTTAAAACCTACAATTGACTTCTGCAGTATTTTAGTCTTCCCTACTACATGCTTGCTTCACATGTGGCAGACTCGTGTATAAAATGAACCTAGTTTATGTAGACTGGGATACTTTTGTTTATCTTCTATTTAGATCTTGCAAACAGGTCCAGCTTGAATGAGATATAATTAGACAAGACCATGTGCAGTTCTATAAATAACAACAGGTTTAAAATAGCTGTAGACAGAGCATGCAAAACAATATTATTTTTACCTAGCTATATGGTTAATTTTTAACTCGTACTTGAACTAGGAAAATCCAATTCTTCCAAGCTAATATTAGCAAATATTCTTATTATATCAAAGAGAAAGTTGAACACCATAATATAAGTTTCAAAGGAAGGAATCATTCCGTTCTCATAACGACAGACTGATGAGAACAGCATGTGAGTATATTATCAGAATAAGAGATGATCAACTGGGATTAAATAATCACTGTGGTATCAGCAAATAGGGGCTTAATTAATTATTAATAGTAATAAATAACCAATTGGAATGCTGATTATACAGTAACTTTAAAGGATACCAAAACTGACATATGATACAATGAGATAAACATAGGTACATATGGTACTAATCCCACTAAGAAACTTTCTGAAGCCTCTTTCTGTTTTCCTGTGCAGCAAATGTTAAAATCCATCCTGTTATCTATGCATGATACAGCCAAACAGAAAGTTGAAAAAAAAGGCAAAACACTTTTATCTGGCTGAAGAAACACTGCTGAAAAGTTCATAGGGTCTTTACTTCTGTTCGTTTTGCAGCTGAATGAGGCTTCTTTTACACTGCAAATCGCAATTCAGATTTTCACTGGATGCTAGGAATAGAGATGGCCTGAACAGTTCACCGACGGACAGTTTCCGGCGAACTTGTGTTGTTCGCCATTCGCGTTTAATGCAAATTAAAAAAATGCCTTTGCATTTTACATTAAAGTCAATGGACACTGACTTTAGTAGTTAACCGACCAATGGGGAGCCTTGGAGCCAAAATTTCAAGATGCTTTAGCTCTAGCTATACTACATAGTAGTAGAGTATAGCTAGAGCTGCGCAGGAACGGTGGTGTGTGGCGTCGGGTGCGCGGAAATCTTCAATCAAAGTAATGAAACATGCAAGATTAGAGGATATTGGCATGGGAACATTTTCTTAAAGCTACAGGTAAGTATTTATGGTTAATTAACAAAAATAAAGTACTTTTTCCATCGTTGAGATTTTATTTCATTTAACCCTTTGTGGAAATGGGTAAGGGGTACTTTGTACCCCTATACTCATTTCTCCTGGGGAGGGGGCAGGCATCTGTGGGTCCCCTTCTCAAAGAGGACTCTCAGATGCCACCATGAACCCCCCCCCCCCCCCCAAGGCATCATAACCCCCACTTCTGACTATGGCACTGGAGGTGGGGAAGAGCCCCTTGTCCAAGGGTTGGACAAGGGCTCTGGGAAAGATGGGGAGGCTTGGCGGACCCTCTCCCCCGCAGTCCCCCCATACCATGGACCATGGAGACTGGTATAGCTCAGGGTGCAAAGGCCCCTTGTCGCTGGGGCTCCACATTTTTGCTAATAAAGCTTGCATGGGGGACAAGGGGTTAAAGAGGCTAGGGAGAGGGGACCCCACGTCATTTTTTCTTTGACTTCCCACACTCAGAACATATTAAAAAAGTACATTTACAGTGGCTTGCAAAAGTATTCGGCCCCCTTGAAGTTTTCCACATTTTGTTACATTACTGCCACAAACATGAATCAATTTTATTTGAATTCCACATGAAAGACCAATACAAAGTGGTGTACACGTGAGAAGTGGAACGAAAAATCATACCTAATTCCAAACATTTTTTACAAATCAATAACTGCAAAGTGGGGTGTGCGTAATTATTCAGCCTCCTTTGGTCTGAGTGCAGTCAGTTGCCCATAGGCATTGCCCGATGAGTGCTAATGACTAAATAGAGTGCACCTGTGTGTAATCTAATGTCAGTACAAATACAGCTGCTCTGTGACAGCCTCAGAGGTTGTCTAAGAGAATATTGGGAGCAACAACACCATGAAGTCCAATGAACACACCAGACCGGTCAGGGATAAAGTTATTGAGAAATTTAAAGCAGGCTTAGGCTACAAAAAGATTTCCAAAGCCTTGAACATCCCACGGAGCACTGTTCAAGCGATCATTCAGAAATGGAAGGAGTATGGCACAACTGTAAACCTACCAAGACAAGGCCATCCACCTAAACTCACAGGCCGAACAAGGAGAGCGCTGATCAGAAATGCAGTCAAGAGGCCCATAGTGACTCTGGATGAGCTGCAGAGATCTACAGCTCAGGTGGGGGAATCTATCCATAGGACAACTATTAGTCGTGCACTGCACAAAATTGGCCTTTATTGAGGCGTGGCAAGATGAAAGCCATTGTTAACAGAAAAACATAAGAAGTCCCGTTTGCAGTTTTCCACAAGCCATGTGGGGACACAGCAAACATGTGGAAGAAGGTACTCTGGTCAGATGAGACCAAAATGGAACTTTTTGGCCAAAATGCAAAACGCTATGTGTGGCAGAAAACTAACAGTGCACATCACTCTGAACACACCATGCCCACTGTCAAATATGGTGGTGGCAGTATCATGCTCTGGGGGTGCTCCTCTTCAGCAGGGACAGGGAAGCTGGTCAGAGTTGATGGGAAGATGGATGGAGCCAAATACAGAACAATCTTGGAAGAAAACCTCTTGGAGTCTGCAAAAGACTTGAGACTGGGGCGGAGGTTAACCATTCACCAGGACAACGACCCTAAACATAAAGCCAGGGCAACAATGGAATGGTTTAAAACAAAACATATCTATGTGTTAGAATGGCCCAGTCAAAGTCCAGATCTGAATCCGATCGGAAATCTGTGGCAAGATCTGAAAACTGCTGTTCATGAACGTTGTCCATCTTATCTGACTGAGCTGGAGCGGTTTTGTAAAGAAGAATAGGCAAGGATTTCAGTCTCTAGATGTGCAAAGCTGGTAGAGACATACCCTAAAAGACTGGCAGCTGTAATTGCAGCAAAAGGTGGTTCTACAAAGTATTGACTCAGGGGGCTGAATAATTACGCACACCCCACTTTGCAGTTATTGATTTGTAAAAAATGTTTGGAATCAAGTATGATTTTCATTCCACTTCTCATGTGTCCACCACTTTTTATTGGTCATTCATGGGGAATTCCAATAAAATTGATTCATGTTTGTGGCAGTAATGTGACAAAATGTGGAAAACTTCAAGGGGGCCGAATACTTTTGCAAGCCACTGTATATACATATTGATACATTATCTGTTATTTTATCACATTTAAATCATGACTTTACCTCTCATTTTAACATCTATTTTCTCAAAAACTGCAAGGTCTTTTTGAAAAAAATGTTTTGTTCCCACTGCCCTCCTTAACATACTCTGCAAATTTGGTGTTTGTAGCACGTAAGAGGGCCTGCTATTTAAGTCTATGAAGCCCGTGCAAACAGCCCGTTCACGAACATTTGCGGTAAATTCACGTTCATGAACTGAAAATGTGATGTTTACTACTATATCACTAGCTAGGAACACAAGAAGAAAAGCGCCGAAAAAATGCTGCATACAGGGCTTTTTTTTAATTGCATCAAAAATCAGAATGGCATGTAAAATCGCATCAAAACTGGAAATTGGAATTGCAATAGCTCATTTTCCATGTCCATGACATCCAATATGACCAAATCAAGGGTTACACTTTTTTTGTCTTCTTCTTGAAGACTATTATCAATAAACCCAGATCAGCTTGCTTTCTCATTTCATGTAGTGGGTACTACAGCTTGGGAGAACCTATAGGGACCGCATGAACTATGAATATGGAGTTTATGATAATGAAACTCATTCCTATTAGGTGCACACTGATTTTTTATATTATTATTTAATGTGTTTAATATTAAGAATAAAATACTGCTATTTTTGTTGTATAATATTTTCATAATATTATACCTTTCAAAAACCACTTTGCTTAATAAAATGTCATGGAGCACACGTCTTGCTTAGGAAATCCTAGAGCTACTCTTAGCTTCCATCAGTCACCCAGCTTAGTCACATGTGGTGAAATATTTGACATACATGAGACTATCTGCCGTGAGATGTTTATCTGCGGTTCCTAGTTACTGTCTTGTGACCCTGTAACACCTATACAGTATTTGTATCCATATGTTGCCATGGAAAGACATGTGATGACATAAATAAAAGGTGTTCTGAGGTCACCGATTTTCAAGCATAACTGGAAATAATCCAAATGTATTTTTGTAACACATGGAAAAACAAGTCATCACTCAAGAATGGCCTCCCTATTAGATTTGATTAGTTAAATGCTTTACAAGATCGGTGTGTTTTCTTGTTGCTTGTTTAACAGAGGGACAGCTGGCTGGAATTAAAGGGCATTAACAGCAGACACATACAAACTTGAGAACAAATACAGAGCAGTGTGCTAATTGTGACATAGAAAGTAACATAATCAAAAGCTAAAACAGGGTACAAAATAAACATGCTTTAGATTAAAAGGAGCTATTTGAGCTTTGTTCTGTCTCAGATATTTTGTTTTGAGCCCTTCTATAGCCATGTCATGACTGTTAATACACAATTTTTCAGCAGATTTACTGTCTGGTCGATTTTCTGATCGATTTCCATTCACTTCTATGATAAATCGATCAGAAAAACGATCGAAAATCAGATCGGACATGTCGGAAATTATCTATCGAACCATCTATCTGCCAAAAAAAAATCTCATGGTGTACTCCCTGCATTAGGCCAGTTGCATAACACACACATTATAATGAGTGTGAACTGCAATGGAGACTGGGCATAGAGTTTATTACAAAGTCTGCATACAGCGAGTTAGAATAACGCAATCCGTTACAACGCTGTACTGTGAACAGGCCCATAGAATTGTATGGGCAGTTGACATTCAGAAAGCGGAACTGAAATATGGGTCAAGATATTAATAAAAAACATATAGTCATATCAATTTTGCCGATCCCTGCTGCCGCGATCAGCGGATTTTTGAATTTTTCTAACCTTCCGCCCTCCTCCTAAGATGGCCGCGATCTAGAACTAATACCGGGGCATTGCGCATCACGAGCACACGTGCACTTTCTGCTAAAACCGTTCACGAGAGGGCTCCAGCACTAAGCATGTTGTTTGTCCTCTCGTACACTCAGGGCTGTAGAGGGGCGGAGAAAGGAGGCAGACACAAGTGCGTACATTTGAAAAAGTCGCGGTCAAATTTAGGCGCGATTTATCGGGAAAAGAAAAATATCGTAATTTAGAAATATCGATAATTTAACGGTATTTGTAATGTAAAATCGATAATTCTGACTATTATTATTACAGGTATAAAACTGATGTGAGATGAAAACTATACAATAACGTTAAATATCGTAATGTAATTCAACAACACAGCTTAACCCAACCCTACTCTCACACAGAACCCTCCCTTGGTGGTGCCTAATCCTAACCACCCCCCTGGTGGTGCCTAACCCTAACCCCCCATGGTGGTGGCTAAGCCTAAATGTACCTAACCCTACTCTGACACAGAACCCTCCCTGTACCTATCCCTAACCCCTAGACCCCCCTATTGGTGCCTAACCCTAACCACCACTCTGGTGGTGCCTAACCTTAAAACTCCCCTGGTGGTGCCTAACCCTAACCACCCCCCTGGTGGTGCCTAACCCTAACCACCCCCCTGGTGCTGCCTAACCCTAACCACCCCCCCTGGTGGTGCCTAACCCTAAAACTCCCCTGGTGGTGCCTAACCCTAACCACCCCCCTGATGGTGCCTAACCCTAAAACTCCCTTGGTGGTGCCTAACCCTAACCACCCCCCTGGTGATGTCTAACCCTAAATTATCGTAAATACTTTATATATTATCGTAAATAGAAATGTCAAATATCAGTATTACATCTGTACAGTGAATGTTATATTTTCGTAATTACAAAATTATATGTATTTGGACAGAATTTGCTTACATTCCATCATTAAACATGTTCATTCACCGTTATTACACCAAAAGACTTTTTAAGTTATCGTTATGACTGACATCGTTTTTCTTTATTTAGCGTTATGATATTCGTTCTGATATATTATCATAAACTTTAAATTACCGATATTACCGATTCCACAACACAATTAGGAATATTACCGAGTTTACTTTATCGATTTACGTAAAATATCGATTTTAGGCACTTGTGCCCAAACATATGCAAAATTGAGTGTAAATTTACAAAAACGATAATTAACATTAGAAATATAGCCGCGCCCAAATCTATTAGCGCTATTTTTAGCTGATCCGACACAAGTAAAAGAGGTCCCACAGGCAGAAGAGCACAGGCTCTTCCTGTCAGGTCAACATAGACTTGTAATTCGATGATTTTAATGGGAGGAATTACTAAACAGTGCAGAGGTATGTGAGCCTTAAAGGGACATACCTACATTAACACCTTATTTTAAAAAAAGCAGTCTTCAGTTCCACTTTAATGACAGTTTCCCCTTTGTTTGATTCCAAGAGAAAGTTCAGTAAAGACTGATCAGGAGAAGAAATCAGAATTACACTGGGCTTGTGTCAAATGTAAATGTGGTGAGTTTGTAATGTATCTAGTTGCAAAACTTACTTGAATCAAGTTGACAGTGTGGTGCATTAATTGGTACTACCCAATCTATATTTCACTTGGTGGCCCATATGCAATTAACATTTTCTCTTGACTTTTCTCCTAGGTGATATTTTCAAACTTGTCAATAAAATGCCTTTTAAACCACCAGAAAGCAAAAAAATACTACAAATAGCTTTGATACTATTTTGTCACCTTTTTTTGATAGTTTCTCCATTGCAAAGTGCAGAAAAGTTATTCTAAATTGAAGATGAAAAATGATCTCCCCGTATGAAAACTCAAGAGAAAGTTAATTGCATAGGGCCGCCTGCGTATTGAGATTTCTCCCAGGGTATAACTTTTCATCTTCTCTACAATGTAACATTTTCAGCAATTGGAAACATACCAAAATACAGTAGGTAAAAAAACAAATATCAATCTTATATTCAGCATGTTCTTGCTTGCTGCAGGTTTTAAAAGCATTTCATTGTAACACATGAAAATATCCCCTGGGAGAAAACTTAGGCGAAAGGTAAATGAATTGGGGCCATAATGTGAACTTTGCCTCAGTTTATGTCAGCCTCATGAAGAATCCCTGTTTGTTTTAATTTTCTTTTTGTTATTGTAACACATTTGAACATCTATTTTGACTTGGCTGCAAATATCTGATCTAGTGAACAAATCTAATTCTGTGTGTAAGTCTACTTTCTCTATAGAATATAACAATTTCCAGCAGATCAGTTATACACATTGGACTATATGCAATTAACTTTTTCACCTAAGTTTTCTCCTAGGAGATAATGTTTCATCTTCCGTTTAACCACTTACGTACCAACGGTCTCTGCCCCCTTAAGGACCAGAGACCGCTGGTACAAGAGCGACGGAATACCAAATAAATCGCCGCACATACCCGCAGCAACTGCTGTCATTGCCGCTCACCGGGATCCTCAAGACATAGACTCTGCCGTCTCTATGAGGGCAGAGTCTTTTGAGCCGGTCAAGAGCCGCTTTCATTGGATCCTTCCCGTGTCTATCAATGTAAGCCAATGGGAGCAGCTTACATTGATAGACACGGCCAGGAGCCAATGAAATCGTCTCCTGACTGGCTCACATGGCTCTGCCATCATAGAGACAGCCAGAGCCTGTGAGCTGCGTCGAGAAACGTTGGGTTTGTGCGGCGCGATCGGCGGGGAGCGACGGAAACGGCGAATGCGCGCTGCGAACGAAGATTAATATCTACGCCCTGCCAGCCAGGAGTCCACCAAAACAGGGCATAAATTTCAATCACTGTGGTCCTAAAATAGTTAACATAACTTTTCAGCACTCTACAGTTGAAACAATATCAAAAGTGGGTGAAAAAGTAATCAAAACTATTCTGAGTATATTCTGGCTTGCTGGTGGCTTAAAAGTTATTTTATTTCTAAGGTATAAAAATATCATCTAGGAGAAAAGTTGGAGAAGAAGTGAATTACATATGGCCCATTTAAGTATTTAAACAAAAGTAGCCCTTATTTCATTCACTTTTTCTCCTAAGTTTTCTTCCAGGTGATATTTTTTGGTGCTCTTTTCATAGCAGAGTACACTACTGAAAAGTTATTTTAAGCAGAAGGTGAAAAATCATTTCCTAGGAGAAAACTTAGGAGAAAAAGTGATGTGAATAAGGACCACTGTGTTAAGTTTGCCATACACAATACAATAAAACATAGATTTTTACATTTATTTAATAAGATGATTGCTTGTGTAGGAACATGAATTAAAAATTTTCTTTCGATTAAAGAAAGTCTGGTAAAGAATTGGTTAGGTTTCCCACCTATTTATAACAAATTGAAAAAGGCCTTTAAAACCCACCTCTTGCCTACCCACCTTTATCTACCCTATTCCTTAGCTATGAATGAACTAGATTATCCTCCTCGACTCTGCTGTTCCTATTCTATCAAATGAATGTGTACCTGTACTGCTGGATGGTATTACACTATGTACATTAACTAATGTATGTCACACCTTGTGTTGCTGGATATTTTAAATGTAGTTTCTGTCAACGTAATATATTTATGATACCCGCTACTGTTTATATTGTACTGTTGCTAGCCCTACAGAAGATGATGGTTGTACATAAACTTGTAATATTAATTATAACTAAAGATCCATTCATCTAACTACTGTATGCTATGCTATGCTATTTCCCCCCTAAACATGGCTGCACAGTATCCTTTTCTTGAATCAAAATTTGTATTTGCTACGTATGTAAGTGTAATTTGCACCTCCTATATATTGTGCAGAACTGCATAGTATGTTCAATCAACCCTCTGCACTCAAAACACACTCGCAGCAAGCTGGAACTCTACTGTAGTGCCTATAAAACCCCTGGCTATAAAAATTGTATTTGGTTGCAAAAATGGAGGATATTAGCTCCCAAAATGTATTGCATGCAGCAACCTCCGGTACTGGACCACATCACCAGCACTGAGGTTCCCCTTGCTTGTCTGGATAATAGGTTGGCACTTTTTAAATAAAAGTACACAATACACAATGTGGAAATGATTAAACTGTCTAGTGAGCAACACCAGTGGTGTAACTAAGGAGCTATGGGCCCCGGTGCAAGTATTACATAGCCCCCCCTCCCCCAAGCATTCTACATATAACAATTGACTTGGCGTACCAAAACCTGCCAAGGACAACCACAGAGTCAGAGGTGCAAGAAGGGGATGGGGAACAGTGTATTAAGGATTACTACTATTCAAAGCATCTATAGAAGTGATTATTACCAGCACAGGACCAATAGAGAGCTAATACTGTGATAGAGGGTGGTCCCTTTGGGGCCCCTCTGGCCCCAATGCGGTTGCTACCTCTGCACCCCCTAGTGCTATACCACTGAGCAACACAGCTTCCTGGAGGGGACTAATTTTAGTCTGGAAATAATGCTGCTCTTGGTGGACAACTAATATTAGACTTGCAGTATCAATAGCCTGGGAACTGTGTGTCAGCATCCTAGGATTAGTATTAAAATACAACCTTCAATAAGTAAATGTTAAAAAATTTACAAATTTTCCTGTCACCAGAAACGTAAGTTTTAACATCAAAATTATAATGTAATAAAAACATGTTTATCTGCTAAATCCTTTTGGCTGACAGCATGTAAACCATGGTTTTCCCTACACAGAGAGGAAAACCGAACAACCCTGGATTACACTACAAAAACCTGTATAATCCAGAATTCTACTCAAAAATTTTGTCAACACTGGCACTAGTTGATTATGAGACACTCAGATTAAAGTTTACCCGTGGAGAACCTCAGGTATAAAAACACATACTTACCTAAGAAGAGGGAAGCTTCTAGATCCTATAGAGGCTTCCCACGCTATCCTCCGCAGATGTCCTGTGCCTGCGTGGCAACCGATGCTCCAGTCCCCGCCTCTGGTTCACTTCTGGAATTTGTGACTTTAAAGTTGGAAAACCACTGTGCCTGCTCAGCTGCGTCCTCGTTCCCGCTGACATCACCGGGAGTGTACTGCACAAACTCAGAATGGTCTGCGCCTGCGCTGTGCTCTCCTGGTGACATCAGCGGGAGTGAGGATACGGCCGCGCAGACGCAGTGGTATTTCGACTTTAAAGTCACAAATTATGGAAGTGAACTGGAGGCAGGGACCGGAGCATCAGTGACTGGCTGCGCGAGCACAGGATGTCTGTGGGGGACCGTTAGAAGCCCCAGGTAAGTTCAACTCTTTTTTTTTCCCCCTACCCCCTACAGTAGTCCTTTAAGGTGAACAGAGTGAACACTGGGTGTTTAGAGCATTTGCAGACTCAGAGCTTGAATCTTGGTCCCAGTAACATTACAGCTACTGCTATACCATTGATCACTATACATTTAATACTGTACACCAGTGGTTCTCAACCTTTTCAGCACATGTACCCCTTTGTGGGTCATCCCTAAACAAATGTACCCACTACCGAAAAAAGTGGGTGTGGCCATGACATGATGTGTGTGGAGCCAAATACTAGCGAAATACAGGTAGTCCATGGTTAACAAATGAGATAGGCTGTGTCCATACTTAATTTTAAAAAAGTTAATGCGAAATTTGTTGTTGCATATTTGTAGCAATTTTGGTAAAATCTGGTATCAGAGGTGACAGCTGACAGCGTATATCTGCAGAGGTATCAAGTCTGTTCCTCTTTTTAACTTTTTTAATTCTTGTAACTACTCCAGAAATTGGATCCTGCATTGCCTTGGCACCATCAGCACAAATGTCAATGCACTTTTTCCAGTCCAGGCCGTAAGTAGAGAAAAAACTGTCAACTTTTTCAAAGATATCAGCTCCCGTAGTTGTAGTTTTCAGATCATCACAGATCAAAATGTCTTCTAACATTCCATTGTAAATGTAGCGAACAAACACCAATAGCACTGCTAAGCCACTGACATCAGTACTCTCATCCAACTGCAAGGCTAAATATGTGGATACTTTAAGCCTGGCATTGAGCTGATTTAAAATGTCATCTGCACAAAGTGTGATTCTTCTTTTTATGGTGTCATTGGAAAGTGGCACTTCTTTAATTTTTGCTGCTTCTTTTGAGCCAAATAGGGTTTCAAAGATATCCATAGTACAAGGTTTTACTACGTTTTCACCAATTGTGTGGGCCTCTCCTTGCACTGCAATACGGTAGCTGACATTGAGGGAGGCTTCTATTAATTTTTTGTTTCCACTCAGAAACACAAACACTGATGTATTTTTTATGAAATGTTTCTTTAGGTCCTCAAAAAAAAAAAAAGAGGTTTGTCGGTTATATCTGGATGAGTTTTTTCAAAATGTCTTTTCAGCATGCTGGGCTTCATCAGAATCAATTTTCGCCAAGTAAGTTTGCACCTACAAGGAATTTGTCTTGGCAGTTGCTTAACAAACACAAACAAAAAACAATACAAGGACAGACAGTGTGAATATTACAAGTTAAGGACATTATAAGTATAGTGGCAGTAAGCAATGTGAGAATTGTTCATGTTTAGTTCTGTGCTGATTACTTTCAGTCCTAGCAGCTCTAACGTGGTTCAGCATTAAGTATGGCTACCGCTTGAGGAAAAAAACTGTTCCTGTGTCTGGAGGTTTTGGTAGCGATTGACCGGAATCTTACTCCTGAAGGCATGCGCTGGAAGATGGAGTGAGCTGGGTGAGAGGGGTCAGAGGCAATTTTGGTCGCTCTCTTTCTGCACCTGCTAGTGTAAAGATCCTGCAGGGAAGGTAAGCTACAGCCAATTATCCTTTCCGCTGATCGGATGATGCGCTGCAGCCTCCCCTTTTCTAATGCTGAGCAGGAGCTGAACCATACAGTCATGGATGATGTTATGGTGGATTCGATGATTGCAGTGTAGAACTGCACCATTAGCTTTTGAGGTAGGCCAAACTTTTTCAGCTGCCGCAGATGGTACATTCTCTGTTGTGCTTTCTTGACAATAGTGGCAGTGTTGTTGTCCCATTTTAAGTCGTTTGAGATCGTGGACCCAAGAAACTTGAATGACTCTACTTGGGTTATTGTGGATCCATTTATGGTTAAGGGGAGGTGCTGGGGGGGAGATCTCCTAAAGTCTATTATCATCTCCATGGTTTTGAGAGCATTTAGTTCTAAGTTGTTGCTGCTGCACCAGGAGGAAAGCTGTCCCACCACATGCCTGTATGCAGACTCATCCCCGTTTTGAATGAGACCAACAACTGTTGTGTCGTCTGCAAACTTCAGAACCTTTACAGATGGATCTGTGGAGATGCAGTCATTGGTGTAAGTTTTTGTTCACAAACTAAGCATACTGGAATTTGATTTGCTTCTCCACCTCAAAAATAGAACCCATATTTCAAATACTCATCACGATAATATTGTTTTTTTGTTTGACCAGCCTCTACAGAAGAATGAGACGTGAAGATTTGATTGTCATTGTTGACAGATTATCATCACAGTACTCACATGGCCTCTCATTTTCTTGACAGTTTTGCTCCCTTTAACAACCCTCACTTGTTTCAGAAGAATCACTCTTTCTTTTCTGTGCTCTTATTACAAATGTATCGATGATATCCAATATAATGATTGAATAAAATCTCACAGTATAAAATGTTCAAAGTGACCAATCAAGAAAAAGACCTCTTAATGATGTACTATTGTACTTTAATTTTAGATTGCAGTGTATTATTATTTTGTCTTATTGAATTCTGTTTGTGGATGAATGTATAAAAAAGGACAGTACCCAAAATACGTTCTCTTATCAGTAGTCACACTATAACAGCACGCATTAAAAAAGATTGAAAAAAGAACAAATTGTACGGTTTTTTTTCCACGTTTGTGGAGTTGTACTGGGCAGGAGTGACAGTACGATTGCCTTGCACTAGTCACGCAGTATAACAGCACACCCAATGAAAATCCATGGGCCTCAGCAAGGATAAAAATTGAAAAAAGAACAAATTGTACACAATTTTTTTTCAACGTTTGTGGAGTTGCGCTGGGCAGGAGTGACAGTGCGATTTCCTTGCACTAGTCACGCAGTATATTAGCACACACAATGAAAATCTATGGGCCTTAGCAAGGATAAAGATTGGAAAAAAAAAAAGAACAGTTTTTTACCACCACCACCAGCCTACCTATCCACTTCACTACTAACACCCCTCCTTCTCCTAATAATAGCTTTTATAAAAGCTTTTGAGATCATTATTTTCAACACTGATAGACAGTGAGAGCTCCCTCTCATACGTCCAGCCACATGCAGCAACAGTCTGCAAATGGCGCTGGACGGAAGATCCTCTGCCACCTCCTTTACCTTCCCCTCCCCCTCCCATTTATGTGGCCTGCTCCTCTGCTCAACCATCCCCCCTATCCTATTGTATATGTGTATACAACACAATACATACATACATAGAGTGTCTGCAGCAGAGTTTAGAATTGATTATCAGCGGTTAAATCTTCCCGTAGCGCCGCTATGCTCCATACACAGGTGCTCATGGGGAGATGTGTAGAAGCCTAGCTAGCTCTCTGATAGGCCCAAATGCTGTCTTTCACAGCAGCGGCGCTGGACGGAAGATCCTCTGCCACCTCCTTTGCCTTCCCCTCCCCCTCCCATTCATGTGGCCTGCTCCTCTGCTCAACCATCCCCCCTATCCTATTGTATATGTGTATACAACACAATACATACATACATACATAGTCTGCAGCAGAGTTTAGAATTGATTATCAGCGGTTAAATCTTCCCGTAGCGCCGCTATGCTCCATACACAGGTGCTCATGGGGAGATGTGTAGAAGCCTAGCTAGCTCTCTGATAGGCCCAAATGCTGTCTTTCACAGCAGCGGCTCTGATTGGCCGCGATGGTGGTGCGGGTGCACGCGTTGCTATGCTCCATACAGAGGCGCTCATGGGGAAATGTGTAGAAGCCTCGCTAGCGCTCTGATTGGCCAAAATGCTGCCTGTCACAGCAGCAGCTTTGATTGGCCGCGATGGTGCCACGGGCAGGTGCACGTGCTGCTGTGACAGGCAGCATTTGGGCCAATCAGAGAGAATAGAACGAAAACGACGCATGCGTAAAACAAAAAAAAAAGAAAACATTACTGAGCATGTGCAGACAGTCTAACGCAGCTAAAAACGCAGCTAAAAACGTGTATAATGCATAGCATGCAGCACTTTCATTTAACGTGCAGCGTTACACACCAGTGCAACGTCTGCACTGTGAACAGCCCATTGATTTTTCATTGCTGGAAGTTATTGTGCGTTACATGTTGTTGTAACGTGCGACTTTAACATCGCACTGTGAAAGAGCCCTTAACCGCTGATAATCAATTCTAAACTGTGCAGTAGTTCTCCGCCATTTTGTCCGCGGCCCCTTGGGGACCCCCTGACAGGTACTGATTTACCCCCAGGGGTCCGCGGACCCCAGGTTGAGAACCACTGCTGTACACTTTCCATGATACATGAAGTTAACTGGTAAGAGTTAATACAAATGTGACAATTCTGGGAGCTAAGGTCCCTTTGTCCTTCTGCTTACCATCACAGCAGAGCCTTTTTTTCCAACAGATAATCAACTATTGTCATTTAGCTTTACACATACGCAGGTACAATATGTGCTTTTAACATATTGACTGGAATTCATCTTCAAAAGTTACTGAAAATTGTTTTTCATACTGACTTATAGTACTGCCTCACTGAATAATCCTAAAGAAGGGATGAAATGGTGCCGTAATTAGCTTGTTCAATCAAGTAGTCTGCCTCCAGTCTCTGGACATTTATTATAACGTGCATCAAACGTTACAAAGAACACATCACAGCACAGTGCTTCTTACATTCATTATATTGAACTGATGTTAGGATAGCAGATAATAAGACATCATTATATTGTTAAAAGGTTTGATAAATCAATTTGTAAGGGAACCTTGTACAATCTTTTTTCATTGTTTTATCTCTTTCTCAACCCATTACCAATCCGTACTAAATCTGAGATATTATCATTCTTGTTAACATTTATTATGCTGTGTAAAGCTGGCCGTACACTAATAGTTTTCCACCCAATGTTCCAAATCAATTGATTCCTTTCTGAAAAGAATCAATTCAGAAGGAATCGATTCCTGCCACACATTGCACATCAATTTCCAATAGATTCCAGCAGGAAATATATTGGAAATCCAACAAACTGCAGCATTGCACTATGCGATGCAGTGCATCGCTATGGGCCTTCCAATTTGCCCTGCCCACTATTGACCCAAATTTTCCATTCTGTCTGATCGATAATTTAGATTGATTTTTGGTAAGAACCAATTGTCAAGTTGTCAAGTCTTCATTCTTCCATCTGAGAAATATAGAGAGAATCAAACACCTTATCCCAGCTGAAGACCTACTTGCCCTGGTTCATGCATTTGTATCCTCCCGCCTAGACTACTGCAATGCCCTGTTCATCGGTCCTACAGATAAGGTTCTGCGCCCATTACAGCTAGTACAGAATGCTGCAGCCAGACTCCTAGCCAATGCCCCCCGCAGCTCACATATCTCCCCAGTACTGCCAACTCTTCACTGGTTGTCAGTAAAATGGAGAATCCATTTTATGATCTGCCTGCTGACATTCAAGGCTCTAAACCAGGGCTTTTTTTCAACTGTGTCCTCAAGTACCACCAACAGTGCATGTTTTGTAGAAATCCACAGAGGTAGTTAAATCAGTTCTGCTGAGACACTAATTACCTCACCTGTGCAGGCTCGTTTCCACTATAGCGAATCCGCATGCAGGCGCCGCATGCGGATTCGCATAGTCAATACAAGTGGATGGGATTGTTTCCACTTGTGCGTCGTGCGGGTGCGTTTTGGCGTGCGGGGGAAATCTGCACGGCAGAGCCGTCAGATTTCGCGTGCGGCAGGAATGCGGGCGAATCGCCCGCAATGCTTTTAATAGGGAAATCGCATGCGGCTTTGTCATGCAGATTTCCCCGCGATTTCGCGTGCGATTTCGCATGTAAAGCTATGGAGCTTTACACAGGCAGTGACATGGTTAAATTCGCCTAGGTCCTTGCCATGCGAAATCGCATGCGAAATCGCGGGGAAATCCGCATGCGGAAACGCATCCGCATGCGATTTCGTCCACGGTGGAATCCAGGTGATTCCGCACCGCAACAGTGGAAACGAGCCCTAAATGTTTATAGTTTTCTGCAAAACATGCACTGTTGGTAGTACTTGAGGACAGGGTTGAAAAGCCCTGCTCTAAACCACATGGGACCCAAATACATAGCGGATCTATTGGAACTTTATACCCCTCCACGCGTCCTCCGTTTTGCCAATAAGATGAATCTGGTTATTCCCAGGATACACTTAACATTTGGTGCTTGGGCCTTTTCCCATGCAGCCCCTACTCTATGGAACTCACTTCCACAGTGCGAGAGGGTCCTTCTCTGAACAGCTTTAAGAAAAGGCTAAAAACCCAACTCTTCTCCCGAGCCTTTGAGACTGCATAACGCAGGCTCACAGCACTTTGAGTCTCTAGGGAGAAAAGCGCTATAAAAATATTATTGTCTAAGGCTAGGTTCACAGTGGTCAGTTGTATAACACACGTTTTATAATGTGTTATGAATGTGAACGGCAATGGAGACTGGACATAGACTTCATTACAAAGCCTACACACAGCGAGTTAGAATACTGTGATCCGTTACAACGCTGTACTGTGAACAGGCCCATAGATCTGTATGGGCAGTGAGTTGACATGCAGAATTGTTCTACAACGCCACAGACCATTGTGAACAGGGCCTAAAATGAATTATTTCAGTACCAAACCTTTTTAAAAGTAACATTTCTCTTAACTAGGAAACCATTAAAGAACAACTATTGCAAAAATGTGTAAAATTTAAAATACATGAAAACATATAAATAAAAAGTACATTTCTCCCAGAGTAAAATGTGCTATACATTACTTTTCTCATATGTTGCTGTCACAGTTGATAGTAGAAATCTGACAGAACTGACAGGTTTTGGACTAGCCCATGTCTTCATGGGGGATTTTCAGGGTTTTCTTTATTTTCAAAAGCACTTAGTATATGGCAGTTGTTCAGTCCAACTGCCAGAATAGTGGGCAGACAGGTGGGGGTGGCCTGCATCTTTGTATATATCTCTTTTTCAGGGAGTGCTTTTGTAAAGAATAAATTAAATACTGAGAGTCCCCCATGAAGAGATGGACTGGTAAAAAAACATGTCAGTTTCATCAGATTTATACTAACTACTGTAAGTGACAGCAACATAGGTGAAAAGTAATTTATAGCTTGTTTTACTCTGGAAGAAACATACTTCTTATTAGTATGCTTTACATGCATTTCAAATTTTACATTTTTTTTATAATAGTGGTCCTTTAAGTAGAAACAATGAAAATGTTGTTTAAAGATGCACCTGCTGACTTGACAGACCATCTTGGTTACTTCTCATGTATGGTGGCTAATTATTATTAATTATTTATATAGTGCCAACATATTCTGTAGCGCTGTACATAGTACACATCAAATAGAGGGGAACATAGATACATGTGCAGCTCAAAACTCTGAACAATCAGGACATCCAGCAAAACAAATACATACCGTATTTTTCGGCATAAAAGACACTCCAGAATATAAGATGCACCTGGGTTTAGAGGGCAAAAACCATGGGATTTGTAGATGTTCTCCTCCAATTATTGTGTCCTCCTGTGTTCCCATTTGTTCCCCATGTGTCCCCAGTTTTGCTTTTAATGTCCCCCATGCTGCTTCCTTTACCCCCCCCCCCCCGTTTTGCTTCCTTTACCCCCGTTTTGCCTCCTCTGTCCCCTGTTGCGCCTCCTCTGTCCCCCGTTTTGCCTCCTCTGTCCCCCGTTTTGAGGTTTTTTTAAATATATATAGCATTTTTTAATAAATCTTGCACTTTCTATTTGATTAAGCCCACATATTTTGTTGGCATTGTTAATGTTCAAATAGTAAAAAGTATTTTTTTAACCCTTTGTGATGAGCCGTTCATAATTTATGTGCACAGTGTTTTTGATTGGGGCAGCCAGAAGGAATATATCTTGCAAATATAAAGTTTGAATAAGAGTGCTGAATAAAATGTAACCCCTAAGTAACGTTTGTGAAGTTATTAGTGAAATTCTGAGCAATGACATTAAAGGACCGCTGTCACAAAAATTGTAAAGTGTAAAATGCATGTGTATACCTACGTATAAGATGGGTATTTGTTCCAGAATAAAATGCACTACACATTACCTTTTTCCTATGTTGCTGCCACTTACAGTAGACAGTAGAACTCTGACTGGTTTCGGACTAGTCCATCTCCTCACACGGGATGCTCAGAATTTCTTTATTTTCAAAAACACTCAGGCCCTGTTCACAGTGGTCAGTTGCGTTGCAGAATAATTCTGCATGTCAACTCACTGCCCATACAATTCTATTAGCCTGTTCACAGTAAAAGATCACGTTTTTCTAACTCGCTGCATGCAGACATTAACCACTTAAGGACTGCAGTCTTAAAACCCCTTAAGGACCAGACACTTTTTTTCCATTCAGACCACTGCAGCTTTAACAGTTTATTGCTCGGTCATACAACCTGCCACCTAAATGAATTTTACCTCCTTTTCTTGTCACTAATACAGCTTTCTTTTGGTGTTATTTGATTGCTGCTGTGATTTTTAGTTTTTATTATATTCATCAAAAAAGACATGAATTTTGTCCAAAAAAAAATGATTTTTTTTTTACTTTCTGTGCTGACATTTTTCAAATAAAGTAAAATTTCTATATAAATGTTTGTCCACATTTATTGTGCTACATGTCTTTGATAAAAAAAATCCAATAAGTGTATATTTATTGGTTTGGGTAAAAGTTATAGCATTTACAAACTATGGTGCAAAAAGTGAATTTTCCCATTTTAAAGCATTTTTGACTTTTCTGAGCACCTGTCATGTTTCATGAGGTGCTGGAATTCAAGGATAGTATAAATACCCCCCAAACAGATGTAAATAATGCACTGGGGAAGTGATCGGGGGGTTTGAGGGCAATCTGAGGGTGTGGGCGGGTGTTTGGGTGCTCGCAAGGGACAGATGAGGGTCTGATCTGATTGGTATGATTGGTATGATGGGTAGCAGTGACAGGTGGTGATTGATGGGTGATCAGTGGGTGAATAGAGGGGAGAACAGATGTAAATATTGCACTGGGGAGGTGATCAGGGGGGGTCTGAGGGCGATCTGAGGGTGTGGGGGCAGGTGTTTGTGTGCCCACAATGGGCAGATTTGGGTCTGATCTGATGGGTAGCAGTGACAGGTGGTGACAGAGGGTGACGGGGTGATTGATAGGTGATCAGGGTGTGATTAGAGGGGAGAATAGATGCAAGCAATGCACTGGCGAGGTGATCAGGGGGAGTTTGAGGGCATTCTGAGGGTGTGGGCGGGTAAGTGGGTGCCCGCAAGGGGCAGATTAGAGACTGATCTGATGGGTAGCAGTGACAGGTGGTGACAGGGGGTGATTGATGGGAAAACAGATGTAAACAATGCACTTGGCAGGTGATCTAAGGGCGGGTCTGCAGGAGATCTGAGGGTGTGGGCGGGTGATCAGGTGCCCGCAAGGGGCAGGTTAGGGTTTGATCTGATGGGTGGCAGTGACAGGTGGTGACAGGGGGTGATTGATGGGTGATCAGTGGGTGATTACAGGGAAGAATAGATGTATACAGTACACAGGGGGGCGGGGTCTGGGGAGAATCTGAGGGTGTTGGGGGGGTGACCCCAGGAGGCAGTTTAGGACCTAATCTATAGGATAGCGTTGACAAATAGTGACAGGGGGTTATTGATGTGTGATTAGGGGTGTGATTGGGTGCAAACAGTGGTCTGAGGGGGTGATCGGGGGGAGGGGGTCTGAGGGGTACTGTGGGCGATCAGGGGGCTGCGGGGGGCAGGATCAGTGTGCTGTTGTGCTTACTAGGGGGGCTGCCTCCTGCCCTGGTGATCCCTCGATCACTGGGTCCACCAGGGCAGGAGGCAGCCTGTATAAAACACTTTGTATACATTTCAAAGTGTATTATACACTTTGTAGCGGCAGATCGGGGGTTAACAACCCGCCAGCGCTTCTAAATAGCCGGCGGGTTGACGTCGCGGGTGGGCGGAGCCTAATGCCAGCAGATGCGCGTGATCCCCGCTTATTAGTCCCCCAGGTGCCGCTGCCAATCGGCGTTACGCGGTCATGGGGGTGCCACTTTGCCGCCGCCAATTGGTAGTGGGCGGTCGGCAAGTGGTTAAAGCGGACCCAAACCAAAACATTTTTTTAAGTCAAAATATTTAGTTGCACCACTCTGACACATACAAAGATAAATAAACACTCCTTCAAGCCTATGAGCATTTCAGTGCATGCTTTTCACTCTTCTCTTTCCAGAACTAGGGTTATACAGGTGGCAGCCATTAGCAATTACTCCTTTGCCGGACACCACCTACTTCACCAGTTTGCCGGATTCTGTCCCGGAAATATGAAAGGAAGGGAGGGGTTCCTCCAATAAATGTAAAATATTTTATATTTGTCATCATGCAGCTGAAAAAAGGCTGCTATTTATTATTATAATTTTGATAATAGATTTTATTTCTGAAATCTTGTATTTTTAATTTGGGTCCACTTTAATGTCCAGTCTTCATTGCAGCTCGCACCCATTTTAACGTGTGTGTTATGCAACTAACCACTATGAACCTAGCCTTACTAATCTGCAGTTGCTCATTCAAACTGTCAAAATAGTGTGCGAGTGAGTAAGGAGGCTAACCAGCTCCTTCTGTAGATATTTTCCATGTGCTATAGTAAAGAATAAAGGGAACACGGAGACTCTCCCGTGAAGAAATGGATGAGTCCAAAACCTGTCACATCTGTCCTCTAAATCTAGGTGCGTCTTATGGTCTGCACGGACCATAGGACACACCTAGGTTTAGGGGACAAAAATCAGGGAAAAAAAATACGGTATACTACTCCTGGTGCATCCATTTTGAGGAAGATTGATAAAACTTGACTTTTAATTAATTTTAACAATTAAAATTGCATATCTAATAGCATATCTAAACCTGAAATCTAAAGTGATTAGTGACTAAATAAAGAGCCCTATGCTTCTGGGTCCTAAAATATCTGATGCAGTTCGTAAACTCTATGGTTCACATCCACAATAGTGGCCAATAAAAGCGCCTTTATCCCATCTGTGCTAAGAAACAACCTTATAACCACACAGAGAGACTATCGGGTCATTACCCCGTACTTTTTGCTCCACGAGATCACGCTTAGCTGACACCCCCCCCCCCCCCCACCCAAAAAAAAACCACACACACACTTGTGGGGGAGAAAAAGTGCATCTTATGGTCCCAAAAATACGGTACTTCTTATAAATATGTATTTTAAATGTTACAAATTTTTGCAATAGTGTAACATACATCAGTGCTGCACAAGTCTTCTTGTAAGTTAATGTTTTTAATGTATCCTCACCAATTTCCTAGTAGTTAGAAGGCAACACTGGCTGTCAGAGAAAGTTGGGTGTAATTGTAGAAACATAAAATGAGGGAGTTTGCACACAGCAATGGCAGGGGGCGTTACATAACATATACAGTACCCAAAAAAGAAAGGACGATATAGTGCCTAGGGCACCTGACAATCCTTCCATATCTTAGATACTCCTCTGCTTTCAGTCCGCTTATTTTCAGAATCCCAGGGTGTTACAGAGTGGGATAATGAAACTAGAATTTTTACCCCACTGACTTCAATGGGATTTGAAATTGGCTCTCAAATCAATCCAAACACTAAAGGTGGCTACACCATACGATTTTTTAAATATCTGTTTCAATATCAATTAAAGCATTGTAATCAATTTTTCTGACTGACTGTAACATTTAAAAATATGACCAATGTACCACGCACATGTTTAATTTTTCCCCAGTTATGATAAAAATGATTGGAAACTCTGAGAAAATTGCAAGGATGTGTATATTAATACATTGAAAATCTAACACACACCATACAATCTTTAGAAACATTTTCAGCATTCTGGATCGATAAAAATCGGAAAAAAGGGAAATCTGATTGGATTTTTCGAATGAAAAAAAAAAAGCTTTCGATTTTGTCGGGAGATCCGATCATATTTATTGAATTGCCGTAAAATCGGATCATGTTATTGTATAGTGTGTGGCCACCTTTAACCACTTCACCACTGAGGGGTTTTACCCCCTGACCACCAGAGCAATTTTCACCTTTCAGCGCTCCTTCCACTCATTCGCCTATAACTTTATTATTATTTATCGCAATGAAATGAACTATATCTTGTTTTTTCCGCCACCAATTAGGCTTTCTTTAGGTGGGACATTATGCCAAGAATTATTTTATTCTAAATGTGTTTTAATGGGAAAATAGGAAAAATGTGGGAAAAAAATTAATTATTTTTCAGTTTTCGGCCATTATAGTTTTTAAATAATGCATGCTACTGTAATTAAAACCTATGAAATGTATTTGCCCTTTTGTCCCGGTTATAAAACCGTTTAAATTATGCCCCTATCACAATGTTTGGCGCCAATATTTTATTTGGAAATAAAGGTGCATTTTTTTCAGTTTTGCGTCCATCCCTAATTACAAGCCCATAGTTTATAAAGTAACAGTGTTGTACCCTCCTGATATAAATATTTAAAAAGTTCAGTCCCTAAGGTAGCTATTTATGTATTTTTTTTTATTGTACATTTTTTAATTTTTTTTTGGGAGTGTGGGAGGTAATGAGTTCATTTTTTGTGTAAAAGTATTTGTATGGGAAAAATGCTTAGGGTGTAGTTTTACTATTTGGCCACAAGATGGCCACAGTAACTTTTTGTTTTAATGCGACCTCCAAGCGTCCTTCCGGAAGCTTGGAGGAAGTACTTGGAGGCTGGGTAAGATCACAATGATCGCGCTGCCCATCGGAGAGCAGCGGATCATTGCGGGGCTTAGATCAACGAACGGGAATGGATTTTCCCGTTCATTGATCTCCGGGCGAGCGGGCGGTGGCGTGTTTACTAGCGGCGGGCGGCGTGTTTACGAGCGGGAGCGCGGGCAGCGGCGGGAGTGCGCAAAGTACGGATTTCTCCGTCCCTGGGGGTTAAAGGATGGAAAAAGGGACGGAGGAATTCGTATGCGTGGGGGTAAAGTGGTTAAAGGTACTCAGAGCTGAATGAAATAAAAAGATTTATACATACCTGGGGCTTCCTCTAGCCCCATACACACGGATCACTCCCACGCCGCCGTCCTCCGCTGCCCGCAGCTTTGGGAACCGGGTTCCCGCACTTCCATCAGTCGGCTCCAGTCTGACGTAAGAGAAGTGCGCTCTTTGCGTATCTCTCCAGCAGCCGGAGAGATATAACAGGTATATACCTTTACACGTCAAATCATTCTAAAATGGAAGGACAGCCAACTGTATTGTTCCCCTCCTAACCTCTTACACCAAAAGCTACTCCATCATGGGCCCTCCCATCCCATAGAGACAGAACACATTGCTGCGATATACCTGAGTGATGTGTCTATGCAGTGCTTGTTCCCTGCGGGATCAAGCATGAGCCTGACAGATGACACTGAAATCAAGTTGAACTGAAAACAAAGGGAGAGACAACCTTTTATCTTAAAACAAAGCTAAACCAATAAAGGTAACATAGTGCATTATTGATCTAAGCCTACATTCAAAGGACACCTGAAGTGAGAGGGGTATGGAGCCTACCATATTTACTTCCTTTTAAGCAATGCAAATGACCTGGCTGTCCTGCTGATTCACTACCTCTAATGCTGGGCATACACGGAGCGTTTGTCCCTTATCAATCGAGCCGCTGATGGCTCGATTGATAATATCGACAGGTCTGATGACCCGCCGGATAGATTCCCCGCTCAATCCCCGCGGGCGGACAATTGCGGGGAATCGAGCGGAAGAAAGGAGCACCCGCGAGGACGAGCGGAAATCGATCCGGACGGCGGCGGGAGTCGATCCGGCGGCTAATCGAGCCGCCGGGGTGACTCGTGTATGCCCAGCATAATACTTTTAGCCTGACCCTGAACAAGCATGCAGATCAGATATTTGACTGAAGTTTGGCTTATGTTTGCTGCATGCGTGGTTCAGGTATGTGATTCAGACACAACTGATGCCAGAGAGATCAGCAAGATGCCAGGCAACTAGCATTGTTTAAAGAGGAACTCCAGCCTAAACAAACATACTGTCATTAAGTTACATTAGTTATATTAATTAAAATAGATAGGTAATATAATATCTTACCCACCCTGTTTTAAAAAGAACAGGCAAATGTTTGATTTCATGAGGGCAGCCATCTTTTTGGTTGAAAGGAGGTGACAGGGAGCATGAGACACAGTTCCAACTGTCCTGTGTGCTGATCACCCCTCCCAGTTGCAAGGCAACGTGAATAACAACATAGGAAATCCCATCATGCTTTGCACAGCATCAGGGAAAAACCGCCCAGCAGTTTTCTTTAATGGGTGGAGCTTAGCTAAAAATGCAACTAAAAATGATGCTTTGGTAAGAAAAACAAAGTTCTGATGCTGTGAAACTGTTAAAGAAACACCAAACATTTTCAGTTCTGCTGAGTAGATTTTTAGTCCGGAGCTATGGCAACCTCCGTATCCCTCTCACTTCAGGTGTCCTTTAAGACAATTTTCACCCACACTTCAATAGTGATTATAAAACGTTTTGCCCACAGAGGAGAGGCGATGGGTGTTTTTGAGACAGAAAATTGCTTTTGCAATATAAAACCATGAAATGAAATGAAATGCATTCCTCTAAGTTGCCAACATGAAACTCCAGCCAGAGATGACTTCACAGCAAGTACTGCAGGGATGGATTCACGCAGAAAGCCACTTAGGCAGTATGTGTAAAATGTTATAGCCCTTTGGCAGTTTTATTGTTGAATTGATTGGAGCATTCAACTACTGCTGAATGTTGCCATCAATAGTCACTGAATAATGTGCAGAATAAAGTAAACCTGTCTTGTCTTGTTGCGGAGCCCATAGACTATTTTCACAGTACAGTCTCTTGGGCAGTTATGTGGAGATGATATTACGTTAATCAGAAATTGCAAAGATACACTCATGCCCAGGGTCGAATTTGTACTTTTTACCGCCCAAGGCCCACTATCCTCAGCCACCCCCTGACCAAAAGCATCTTTATTTGCCCCATTCCGATTTAACACTTGCCTATACAGTGACAACCTGACACCCCCCCCCCCCCCCCTTCCCAAATCCCACAAGTTTGCTTTTCTCAAAATCAGGCTTGCTTATCTCTGCTAGTGGGCAGTGCACTTCAAAAACAAAACACTTAATACCATGTACCATATTTTGAGTCTAAATTATTTACAGCACACTGCACACATTTAGCACCCCACTGCCGCCCCTTGCTTTCCTGGTGCCCTAGGCCATGGCCTTTGTGGCCTTGCCGGAAATCTGGCCATTCTCATGCCGCACTTGGCTTCTGCAGACCTTTACTGCAGGAAAAGAAATTCAAGTGACACACCAAGCTGAACACACACACGTCCAAATTAAATTGAATTAAGAATGTGTGTAAGAATTTCTGAACTCTACACTAAATGGTAAGATGTCCACCATAGACTGTTAGACATTTTTTTTTATTGAACAACCTAACATTTACTTGTGAATTAAAAACATCCATTAAACCAGGGCATACAATCATCATAGTGATGGTATTTGTATCAGAAAGAGTGGTTCTTTTTTAGATCAACATAGATGGGAATAGTGGAGGCAGAAAGCATACACTGTGCTAACGTGATATTAACATAGATAGTTTCTGAGTCAATTTTGTCATAAAAAAATGAACACTAAAGTTTTCCACAGGAAAGAGCATCCATTTTGCTGATTCTATTGGCAGAGGTTATGGCTTCCAAAATGAAAAATATATGATAGAGGTAAATATGGTGCACACTTGCGCCTGGTAATTTTGAGGCTAATCCAATGGTGGCACCGGTTGTGTAATTATGACGCACCTGTGGATTAATAATCAAATTAGTTCAGATGTTTGAAAAGAGCAATATGCAGATGTGCAAATGTCTGGTTGCTGTAGTTGCAATGCTGCATCATACAAATAACAGTGCGCCCAATTACAGCAAACGGTCTGATAAAAGCCCTCTGGTTAGAATGAGTCTCAAAAGAATGATAGCTATGAAAGCCATGGTATCTGATTATAGTATACTCTAGTTGTGAGGTAACAATGTGGTTGGTGCCCAATCAAAGCACCACCAGAAATACCAGCTAATCAGACAATGGTTCCAACCACACAGCAGAATGTCCAGTATGTAGATGAGAGGTAGCAGTGCACATTCGCAGCAACATGCAAACTGTGTTGCAAACAAGCCGTTAACTTCCAACAGTGGATGTCATAACAAAAGAGGTCAAAGCATTAGAGATAAACATGGTTTGATTTCACCAGATCCTGTGACCGATCACTAAAATATAAAAGACATCTGTAATGATCCGCTCAGCTGGATGCACTGGCAGACAGCTGTTTGACCATTCCTCTACTCTGTGGGCTGCAGGTCTCTGGAAGAGAGACCTGTCTTTCCATTACAAGTTTCTGGTCTGTTCTGCTGCTGAGGAATTTGCATACACTCGTTATGCAAATCCCCTACCTGCCTCCTTTGATGACTGGCAGTATAAAGAGCTATGTTTCCCAGAGTCCTTTGCTGGTCATAAGGGTTAGTCCTGTGTAACTCTCCTGGAGTGTCAGCCTTGCTCTTTGTTTAAAGATTAGCCTAGAGTAATTCCTGGGACTGCACTAGGCAGGTTCCCTAGTGCAGTTAGGATTGCATATCTGTTTTGTTTGTCTGTTGCGATTGTCCTGTCCCAGCGGTGGGCGACAGGAAGTCGTTCTGATCTGTTGTTCTTGGAGTATAGCTGGAGCAGCGGTTGCTACCAGCCATCTCATCTGCCTGTCTTGCTTGGATCGCACTCGCCTTGCGCTAGTGCTGTGGATCCTTCTGATCTGTCTTACTTGGATCGCACTCGCCTTGCGCTAGTGGTGTGGATCCTTCTGTTCTGTCTTCCTGGATCGCACTAGCCTCTTACGCTAGTGCTGTGGATCCTATCTCTCACTTATTCCTGTTTTCGTGTATCTGTCTTGTCTGCTACGAACGCTTGCTGGAGGCTCAGTGAGGTAACCGTTAAGCAAGCGCTCGCGTCCTCTGTTTCATGTTTGTCTGTCGGTGGTTAGTTAGGCGTGCTTGTCTCTGTTGTGCTTATCACGCGGAGACTGCGCATAAACGTGTGCACTGTTGCGAATGAGTGCGGTGTTCGCGTTTAGCTATCGTTTGTTATTTTCCTTATCTTCTCATTGTATGATTTGCTGTGCCTTTGCTACTCTCGTGCTCTGCCTTGCTGTAGCCTTGTGTCACCTCTGGCAATCGCCTCTCTCGCGATTGCGTTCCTACTTCATATCTGCTGTTGTTTATGCACCGTCGCGGGTTGGCGACTAGTTTGGTGCACACACATACAATCTGTCCCTTTGCTCAATCTCATTCAGGGCTATCTTGCCCTGCGTTTCTTCCCTTCGTGCAATTCCTGTCTGGCGTGTGTGGTAGGGCAGAGGAGCTGTTCCTCTGCTCTCCACAGCTCCACCTGCCGACAGGAATTTCCCTCTACAGGTGCATTGCACCTTTTGCTGGGTTCCCTCAAATTACACGCTTGTGGAGGATTTCCGCAGTGTCAGCGCACGTCTTGTGCGCTGATCACGGAGAGAATTCCGCAATCGTTACAACATCCAACGTTTAGCCATTAGTGATCCTGACTCCAAAAGTCTCAAAGGTAGAATCCCCACATAGCGGCCAAGAATCGCTGAGTAAGAAACAGTGGTGGATCCAAAGCAGGGTAAGGGTGGCACAGGCAACTAATCACTGTTAGGAGGCAGCTGACAGGTTTTGCCGTAGTTCGTCAAAAAGAAACAACAAATCGTTTAAAAGATGTTGCTCACACACACACTGATGTTCCAAACCATTATGTTGTAAGAAGTGACATTTCACACAACATACGCACGTATGCTCTGATACAATGTTATTTAATAGACACTGTACAGACTGGTCAGCTGCATGATATCTGCCAGTTGGATCAACCAAATATCTGTCATTCATTAGATGTTTCAAATTACTTTTATCCTACGTGTGTACAAGGCTTTAAGTGAGTCTGAATCTAAAAAAAAAAAAAATACCTAAGGAAAGGGAAGGCTATGGGTCCTATAGAGCCTTCCCATTCCTTTCCTGGTCCTCTCGTGCTCCCCAAGATGGGCGGCTCTGTATTGCGCATGTGCGAGTGAGCAAGAGAACGTGCTCGTGCACGTGCAGTACAGATCGGCTTGCCTTCAGGAGCACTCACGCTCCTGAAGACTTCCAAAGCTTCCTGCAGCAGAGGAGAGCATTTTGTTTTTTTTTTAGATTCGCTTCAGACTCCCTTTAAAGAGAGTCTGAAGCGAGAATAAATCGCACTTCAAACCTCATAGATAGCAGGGGCATGTGTGCCCCTGCTAAGCCGCCGCTATCGCGCCGCTAAACGGGAGTCCCTTCACCCCCAAATCCCCTCGGTGCAGCGGGGGAGCGCTTCCTGGTTGGGGCAGGGCTAACCGCCGCAGCCCTGCCCCACGCGCGTCTGTCAGCGCGTATCTCCACCAGTCTTCCTTCACTGAGAGGGGCGGGGGAGAGGCGGCGATGCGCCGCTGATAGACGCGACTGGAGGCAGGGCTGCAGCCGTTAGCCCTGCCTTCAGGAGCGACCAAGTCTGCGACCAAGTGTTGCAGTGGGGGGTTTGGGGGTGAAGGGACCCCCGTTTAGCGGCGCGATAGCGGCGGTTTAGCAGGGGCACACATGCCCCTGCTAACTATGAGCTCTGAAGCGAGATTTATTCTCGCTTCAGAGTCTCTTTAAGAGGACCTTATAGAATGCCATAAATAACTTTTAATTTTTCCAAGGACCTTAGATAATCTAAGAACCATGTAATGTCAGCAAACTAAAAGTCTGATATCCATACGACATAAAATTATAAAATACTTCATATACACCATGTTAGAAAAACACACATTAACACCAAGTATGTTTAGACTTTTGTCTTCGTCTACTGCTGTATGAAAGTAAAATGCTAGTGGTTCCTAACTAAAAACTTTTCTTTTTCTGCTCTTATCATCTGTTTGAATGTGTACATTTATTTTGCTACTATATTACAAGAAATCAACACCCAAGGTGCTGAATTGTCTTTCATTGAATTGACTTTTATATGAGATACAGGTAGTCACCGGTTAACAAAGGAGATAGGGACTGTAGGTTCGTTCTTAACCTGAATCTGTTCTTAAGTCGGAACACTGTGCCATCTCTGTCCCCTGTACCTCTTCTGTGCCCCCTGTGCCTCCAGTGTCCCCCCTGTGTCACCTCTGCCCCCTGTACCTTTCTTATATAAGTTTAAAGGCCATTTTGTCTTTGAATTATTTAAAATCAATTTTCTCAAAAACTACAAGTCCAATTTGAAAATGTTCTTTGTTTACTTGTTCCCATAGAATCACAGAATCCATGCCGTTCGTAGTGGCGGGTCGTTCGTAAGTCGGATGTTCGTAAGTCGGGGACTACTTGTATAAGCAATGTCTGATTTATACATTTTGAGCCAGGTATGTTGTTGCTCCCCTTTTTCTGCAGCAGCGCCCATCCCACCCATGTGCAGCTCCCTCTTCCATGTGTATAATCCATGTACTGTAGTCCCTCTTTTTCATGTACAGCTCCTTAGGGCATCAGTTTTCCTTTTTCATGTGTTCCTCCCCATTTTCAGCCTGCTCTTTCCCATAAAGCAACCCCTTTTTCATGTTCAAGTGGCTCCTTGGGATGCAGCCACCCAAGGACTAAGGCTTCGTGGCCTTTTCAGAAATCCGGCCCTGGATGTAAGAGAACTCTCTGCACAGATTCTGTTGCATAGCTTGTGACTTTTAAGCTTAGTTCACACTATGTGCGCGCCATAATTCTTTGTGCAACAACGCGGGTATAACACAGTGCATATTATGTTTGTTATTTCCATAGCTATGCAATATACAAGTTTTTGTAAAAAGTACTTGTGGATCGCACACCTGTATTTGTGCTAATGATGTGCCTGGACCAGAAGATAGGTAGCACTCCCGTCTCCAATTGCTGAGTAGAACGTAGAGTCCAGCACCATCAGTTGTATTAATGCTCTTTATTATAAAAGACACATTGACAAAAGAAGCAACGTTTCGGAGGGGACCCCCTCCTTTCTCAAGCCAAAGTCAGTGTCTGAACATATGCTCTGAATCACACATTTATATACACATACAAACATGGAGATAACCAATCACATTTGATGTCTGCCTATGGCGACCAATCACTTACCACCACCTTGGGCGGACTTGATAGAGAACTGTGTCTTACATATTCAAATGTGAGCAGACGCTCACCAGCCAGTGATGCGCAGGAATGGGGGAGGAGAGTGCCGGCCGCACTGGGCTCGTCTCCACAAAACGCCGACCAATCAGCCCAGAGGAGCTGGAGAGCGTCATCAGGACACGCCTCTTAACGAGGCGGACCTGATGGGAAACCTCTGTGGCTGCGAGCGCGCGGCGTGACCGCCGCCCCCTCTGGTGTCAGCGTCACCAAGTCACATGGTCGGAATGTAAACAGACCGGCCACGTGTTTGTAGTGGGACGTAACACACAGCGCTGACCACCACGCCCCCCTCCCTCCGCGCAACGCGCTGGAAAACGTAAACAAAGAGACCTCATTACAGTCAATCAGTGTGACAACAGCGAAAGCCATCAATCTGTAAGCTCCATGGTACACATATTATCATGGAAAAGTAATAGAGTTTGTAAATATAACTAATAACCATGAAACAACATAGCAGTAACAAACATGGAAATGAACAGTATTCAGAGGAACAATCGAAGGAACGGTTGCATGTCATATATATGACATGCAACCGTTCCTTTGATTGTTCCTCTGAATACTGTTCATTTCCATGTTTGTTACTGCTATGTTGTTTCATTGACACAGAGGTTTCCCATCAGGTCCGCCTCGTTAAGAGGCGTGTCCTGATGACGCTCTCCAGCTCCTCTGGGCTGATTGGTCGGCGTTTTGTGAAGACGAGCCCAGTGCGGCCGGCACTCTCCTCCCCCATTCCTGCGCATCACTGGCTGGTGAGCGTCTGCTCACATTTGAATATGTAAGACACAGTTCTCTATCAAGTCCGCCCAAGGTGGTGGTAAGTGATTGGTCGCCATAGGCAGACATCAAATGTGATTGGTTATCTCCATGTTTGTATGTGTATATAAATGTGTGATTCAGAGCATATGTTCAGACACTGACTTTGGCTTGAGAAAGGAGGGGTCCCGTCCGAAACGTTGCTTCTTTTGTCAATGTGTCTTTTATAATAAAGAGCATTAATACAACTGATGGTGCTGGACTCTACGTTCTATATACAAGTTTTTGAACATATTATTTAGAAAGACACTGTAAAAAGTATGGTAGGAAAACATAATCCATTACATCGCAGAGATTTGAACATGCCCCTATGACCGTATGGGCAGTGTATTTGTATGCAGCAACACAGCGCAAAGCAATGTGCATAGTGTGAATGCACCCCCAAGTACACTTCAGGACTTCTGGATTTGGATGTTACAGCTAAACCTAACCACAAACCATGGATCACAAGTGAAAACAGGTGGTCTAGCTAATTGCTACACAACCTCTGGCAAATTGATTACACTTTCTAAAATCGCTCCATAAAATAATCATGAAATCGCTTACAAACTGGTCATACAAAGCGCTAGCGATTGCGATTAGCGATAGCGTTTTGTAGTGGGTTCCAGGCCTCATTCCCTATTCCCTATGCATGAACTCAGATTTACCATAGACTGTAAGCTCGTGGAGGGCTGTGGAGTCAAAGTCGTGAAGTCAATGAAATTTTTGGGTACCGGGAGTCGGAGACTTCATAAACTGAGGAGTTGGAGTTGGATGCTTTTTGTACCCACTCCATAGCCCTGCAAGGGCTCTGGAGTCGGAAGTCGAGGAGTCAGAGCAATTTTGAGTACCTGGAGTCAGATTCGGTGGTTTTATAAACTGAGGAATCAGAGTTGCTTGATTTCTGTACCGACTCCACAGCCCTGTAGTAAACTAAAATGCTTGACTGAGCTAAACATTTGTGTTTATGTGGCAATCAGCCAGAAAAATGCCTGTGGGCAAATAATGACTGCATGAAACGCTTCTCCAGTAGGAGTTAAAGCCAAAATGCCCAGAATGCAGGCACTTTTTTTTACATGCATTAAAGAGAGAGTGTGACCAAGGATTGAACTTCACCCCAATCAGAAGCAGATTCCCCCTTTCCCATGAGAAATATTTTCCTTTTTTCAAATGGATCATCAGGGGCTCTGTATGGCTGATATTGGGTTGAAACCCCTCCCACAGTGTGATGTCAGGACCGTGGTGCTGACATCACACTGTGGGAGCCTTGTTGCATTGTGGGAAATAACAGCTGTTTCCAACTGCCAAAAAAGCAAGCAGCAGCTACTTCCACTGATATCGCCTGCCAGCAGTAAAAATGTCACCTCGTGATAAATGTCAGAATGTAAATCAGGGAGAGGAAAGATTTTACAATGAGCAAACACTGACTAAATCCTTTATGCATAACATTATAAAAATTAAGCACTTTTGTTCATTATGTTATTTTCCTTGGAGTTCCTCTTTAAGGTAAAACATTACTTTTAAATTATTGTGCACAAAAAGTTTTGTAAGCAAACACTGTTTTTGTTTTTTAGTAAAATAAGGTTAGCGAAATATAAGGTATCCTCAGGGAACCCCGGTTGCCTGCTCACTTCTCCCTCCCAGCCAGCCTGAAGTTATGCTTTCGGATAGATTATGACTCATCAGGAAGGTGTGGCTTCAAGTGACAGGACAATCACTCTCTTTGGGCACGTCAATGAGGGGAAGCATGAATAGGCAGCAGTCAGTCCCAAAAGATCTAAAAAGTGTTGCAGAAGCTTTTATTTTAGTAGTGGCTGGGAAGTGTGATGTTTAAACGCTCTGCCTCTGTCACAGGAGACCTGGATTCAAATCTCGGCTTTTCCTATTTCAGTAAGCCAGCACTTATTCAGTATGGAGTTCTTGGGCAAGACTTCCTAACACTGCTACTGTTACAGAGTGCGCTCTAGTGGCCTTCTCGCAAGCACTTTGAGAATGACAAGAGAAAAGTGCTATACAAATACTGGAATTATTATTTTGTAAAATCTACAATAATTTTACTAAACATTTTTAACAGTTATTAATTTAAATTACTGTAATGTTCTATAAAATGCATATAAAAAATGCCTGAATAAATACTTTGAAGATTATTATTACCGCAGACAAGAGCACACCGCGAAAAAAAAATATATATATATATACTGTAACATAGTTACAAATGTCTACAGCTGATTGATACAAAAGACAGCAGAGGGCTAGACATGCTTGCCAAACAACCTATTTTATTTCATCTGTCTGACTTTTAGTACTGGTTGCTAGGTGCAACACTTCTTCATTTTCACTTCTGTCCTTTTGAAAAGTGAGCCTGTGATTGAGATTTAGAACTAGGACAAGAGAGTCGTTGCTTAGGGCTCGGGGCCAAAAGTGTCTGGCTGTGACTGCCAATGCAGTACAGCCCTGGGCTTCTATCCCTAAGGTCCTGTTTCCACTACATGAAGATTGGATGCAGAATTGATGCAGAAAAACTGACTCCAATGAATGCCTATGGGCCTGTTACTATTAAATGAGATTTTTCTGATGCAGATTTTCCCATAGGCATTCATTGGAGTCAGTTTTTCTGCATCCATTCTGCATCCAATCTACGTGTAGTGGAAACAGGCCCTTACTGCTGATGTTGGCAAGCATCTATTCACTGACATATAGTTACTGATGCAGCAGAAATTGTTACTTGCAGCCTCTGAAGTATGAGAAATTCTAGCAATTCAAGTCTAAAGCTGCTTCCGAAAGCCTTAAAAACAGCTGTTCTGTGCTACAAATTGAGACTATAAAGTACATGAAAATACCTGGACTATAAATGTGAGCAGTTTGGTAAAAAAAAAAGTCCATTATACCCCTGGGGATGGAAATGGCAATGAGGCAATATTTCACATAAAGGTACTATCGTATTGCTCACACAGATGTCAGACCGTGGCATTCACACCGGCCAACTTTAATAGCATAATTAATATTTCTAATGAACATTACGGACAAATGATTAGACTAAGTAATATAATAATTACTCTATTATGTCAAAGGAAGATAATAGTGAGATTCCGCCATATCACATGACCAGTAATGTGTTTGCTCAGCTACTGTACCACTGTGCAAATCAATGTCATATCTGGAATGATTATTTTTTTTTTCTGTTCTGTGTGAGAAAGCCTAGACAAGGCAATTATAGTTATATCATTATAAATACAGAAGACAGGCCCAGTCACACATTGATATACAGAAATGAGGTGGTCTATATTCCTGTCAGGTAGGTGAGAAACATTTCTAATATCCAGTAAGGTCTCATTTTAAAAAAAATCCCCTTAGTGTGCAGCTGAAATGAAGCCTAGACTGCTAAGTAAAATCACAGCTGGTCCTCATCTATAATAGCAACCTGTATTTACCTCAAAAAATACCCAGATTGCTCACAAGCTAGAGTGAAAATACTGCTTTTAATACATCAGCTCCTATATATCACGTATTCAAAAAGACAACACTGAACTGTGACTAGAACCAAAACATAAGAGCCCTGGTTGGTGGGAAATACTGTAACTCCCTTAGGAAATCAATTCCTATGCATTTGTCGTGTGGCCGATACTGGTAACTGAGACCTTTGCTATGCTATGTATATATTAACTGCAGGACCGAATGGAAGGCTGGCATTGAAGGTGCAATACAAATAAAAATGTTGCATTGTTTTTAAACCTATATTAAAGAAAATAAAAGCCACAGATATTCAGAGGATACGTATAGGCAAGTAATAAAGCCATGAACACACCTATAAGCAATATAAACTCATAGCATATCCCTGTAAAGTATTGCACTTACAAAACAAAGGAACACAATTCCACAAGTAAAGTGGTGTCTGGCATTTTTACCTTGCAGCACCAGAGTCAAGCTGGGTACACACCATGCTATCTACTTCAGATTGTATGTGCAGGATTGGATCAGGCAAACAAATATACAGCCTACTGAATGCCATTGAGCGATTGGACATGCTGGAAAATATCAATCAAATTACTGACTACCGTTCCATGGGTATTCATTTTTTTTATCAATAGCCATTAGGAAAAATTATCACAAATCTTATCGGAATTTGAATAAATGGCATATGTGTTTATGCTAGCTTTTTTCTATAATCAATCGATGTCAGATCTGAATATCGATCTCACCATTCACTCGAATAAGTGAAAATTGCATGGAGTGTACCAGGCACTAGGTGTGATCCCTGGCCAGAACACTATCTGCATGGAGTGTGTATGTTCTCTCCATGTTAGCGTCAGCTTCCTCCCATTTCCCAGCAAGCACACTGGCAGATTAACTCAAGTCTCCTTAAAGGGGAACTGAAGAGAGGTATGTGGAGGCTGCCATGTTTATTTTCTTTTAAGCAATACCAGTTGCCTGGCAGCCCTGTTGATCCTCTGCCTCTAATACTATTAGCCATAGCCCCTGAACAAGCATGCAACAGATCAGGTGTTTCAGACTTTAAAGTCAGATCTGACAAGACTAGCTGCCTGCTTGTTTCTGGTGTTATTCATATACTACTGCAGAGAAATAGACCAGCAGGGCTGCCAGGCAACTGGTATTGATTAAAAATAAATAAATATGGCAGCCTCCGTATACCTCTTACTTCAGTTCCCCTTTAAATTGGCCCAAGGCATGTATGGACATTAGGCTGTGAGCTCCATAGGTGATATTATCAAGTGTAAACGGTATGGAGACGTGGACATGGTCAATGCCATTTAAACATGTAATAGTAATAATAGCTATATCTTGTAAAGTTCTATATGACATAATACATCTATGTATCATATTCTATGCAGCTGCAGGGTGAACAGAATAGCCATGAATTGTATTTCAGCACTGTACAAGAAGTTGGCATTTCCCCCCAAATCATTTCAGCATCTCCAAATCCTCCAGAACTGCAAAGTGCAGCAGTGTCTTTATTAATAGATAAAAGGAGCCAGAGCCTTTCCTGCGCTTGTTTCACTTCTGCCCTGGCTATCCCAGACCAAAATAGAAGTAAACGTGCAGAAAAGAAAACTGCAGGTCAAGAACATGTCACAGAACTGACTGAGCCACAAGCTGCATCATTACACAGGCATGCGTGTCATTGAAGAGAGCACAGGCAGCATGCAGTCTGCGGGTGCAGAAGCAAAGAAATCATTAGAAGTACCTATTGGCTGCATGGAGGGACTGCTTTGGTAAATATATCCAAACTGCTGATTACCTGCAGGAATTGGGAAGACACTGTCCAGGAAGGAAGTCTGAGAAAGGACAAAACAGAAAAAAAGCTGGAGGCATAATCCAAATGCGATTAGTCTGAGTGTAACCATGCTGGCAGCCCTGCAGGAGGAGAGTGAGCTGTGGGGTGTCAGTGTGTGCAGCAGAGTGTGCCAGTATGTGCGCTCTGCACCCCTCTGCTGCTGCTGCTGCCCCCACCCAGCCTGTGGGTGTGTATTATAGACCACTGCCTGCCTGCTGTGTCTGCACCGTCCGAGCTGTGTGTTCCCTGTCGTCTCAGAGCCTGCAGCAGGGTGTAGTGCAGTGTGTGTCCTCCTCCAGCGGAGCGCAAGCTGGCTGCTACCGTGTGACCCTGCAGCGCTCAGGAATGCGCAATAGCCGTGCTCCCTCTATGGCTCGACACACAAGGTGCTTCATTGCTGAATACCACGTACGAGTCAGAGGCTGGTTTCTAGAGACTTGACAGTAACAGCTCAATTCAACCCATTTAAACAATACTTATAGGATTAATTTCTTATTATTATTATTTTAGAGTTTATAACAGACATTCTTAGCTTTTTTTTTTTTTCATTTACTGTATTTAGTTATTGTTGCTTCCCTGGGATTTTTATGCACCTCAGGGAAGGACTGGCCCAGAGGGTAGGGAGGCATTTTTTTCCTGAGACACAAAAACACCCCAAAAAGTTAGATACTGTAGAGAGGAACCTCTGAATGCCCCAGAGGCTTCCTAAATTCTGCACGACTGCTCCGCTACCACCCGGCAGCAGGGGCAAATGCAGGATTTTTAAGGGGGGATTCCTGAAAGGTCCAGAAGTACTTATGTCCCCAAGTGCTTCCGAATACAGGTGGCTCCATACTGCCCATGCACAAAAGTGCGCTGGCGTATTACGGAGCTGCCTATCGTTGGAAGTACTCTAGGACACAAGTGTTTCTGAGGGCTTCTGGTAGCAGGAAATTTGAACAGGGGACAGCGCTGGAACAACTCCCCGAGAGAGGAACGGGAGATAGACTTAGTTTGGACAATTCAGTGGAATATGCTACATAGTGTCACATAGCGCAAGCGATACCCATATGATGCAGGGATATTTGCATCTGCGGAAGATGGCGGCGCTATATAAATACTAAATAATAATAATTTGCCTCACCAGGATTGCACTTTTATTTAACTTTCCTGTATAAGAAGAAGACACAGCCAGCCAGCACTAGGGGAAGAGGGAAACAAAGGTGAATGAGGGAGGGCTGGTGCACACCAAGAGGGCTTATGAGCGTTTTTCAAATCGACAGTGATTTAAAAAGTGCTTGGTTAATGTTACCCTATGAGGGTGTTCCCACAGCAGCGTTTTTCAAAATCACAAGTATACTGCATGTAGCATTTTTTTGAGCGATTCATTGAGAAATCGCTCTGAAAATCGCTTCACAAAATCGCACCCAATAATTGCTAACAATTGCTATTGTGATTTTGCCGTGCACTAGCCCAGAAAGAGAAGGAGTGGAGAGAAATTGAGAATAGTCTGAGATGGAGCAGAGAGCTTATCTGTATTGCAGTCGCACATCACACAGAGGCTACTTGCCTGTAATAGGACTCCTGTCCCTGCCAGTCTCTCACACAAGTCAGAAAGTAGCCTTCCTGAAGTCTAGGGACTGTCAAAAACTTTTCACCTTGTTTAACACCTTATCCACACATGCAGTCATTGTAACAATGGGGAGAGACCAGACAGATTTTTGCCCACGGACCCTCCAGGCAAGCTCTGCATCATGCTGTGTATATTTACCAACTTGCCTGTCTTCTAATTGCACTTTTATCAGCTAGCCTAGTATCTTACATTGCCTTACAACAACAAACCTGAATACACCAGACACCGGACCAGCCCTAAATCACTGAAAGAAAGGTGGCCTGGGGGGAGATTGCCCCCCTTCCAGCCAGCACTAGGGGAAGGGGGGAAAACGATGGTGAATGCGGGAGAGAGGAGGAGTGAGAGACTGAGATAGAGCAGATAGCGTATCTGTATTGCAGTCCCACATCACACAGGCTACTTGCCTGTAATGTGTCTCCTGTCCCTGCCAGCCAAATCCAAAAAAGCTTTATTAGCAGGACCAAATACATTTAGCATTGCCAAAGCAAAAACAAAACATTAACAACATGGTGGAGGGGATTGTGGGAATAGGGGAAGGATATAGGTATACCGTCCATAGGGGTGTGGAGGATGTAAGGGATGGTCAGCCTCTCACACAAGCTGCAGGCAGCCCTCCTGGAGTTAAGGGACTGTCAATAACTTTTCAACCTGTGAAATACCTTATGTAGCTGTTTACATGCAGTCTTTACAATAGGGAAAGAGCTGAGTTTTTCCCACAGACCCTGCAGGAGGCAAGCCCCTGTATATTTACCAGCATGCCCGCTTCAGCGATTTCAGGGAATTTTTTTTAAAGGTACAGGAGTCTCAGAGGGGGGGGGGGGGGATTTCATACATCTGGAACCCCCGTCTGAATACGCCAGTGGGCAGGGACGGATCAGGATCGGGTGGGGGGGGGGGTGCAGGCGGGTCTCTTGCCCCAGGTGCAGTTTGTTGAATTCTGAAAAAGGCGGCAAAATGAATGGCAGTTTAGGTGCCGAAACCTGACCTTGCGCCAGGCGCAACTTGGTCTAGATCCATCCCTTCCACCCGGGAGCTTTTTATTTTTCGTGGCCACACTCCCCTCCATTTTATGCTAGATCCACATGATGCAAATTACTGTCAGATCGATTATTTCCAACCTGTCCGATCTGGTTTCCGATTGATTTTCCTTTCACTTCTATGAAAAATTGTTTGAAAAATTGTTTGAAAAATCGATGGGAAATCAGATTGAACATGTTGGAAGGACTCGATCTGACAGTAAATCTGTCATAAAATTGCATCGTGTGGCCTGGCAGTCTTTATTAGGGCTTGTTCATACCTAGAGCGTTTTCACTGTTTTTTCAAGCGCCCGCGATTTTTAAAATCACCCTAAAAGCACTTGTGCAATGATTCCCTATGAGAGCATTCATATATGAGCTGTTTGATTCCGTTCCAATCACCAAAGCGCTGCCTGTACCATTTTGGTGGGGGGGGGGGCATTTGCCGCAATGGAAGGTATAGGGGAATCGCAAAGCGCTTTAAAAAGCACTTTGTATAGGGATTTCCCCAGCGCTTTCATGCATAAATACATTGTATTTATTCATTTCTGGGTGAAAGAGTTCACCTCCTGACTAACGTCAGGAAGTGAAAAAACGAATTGCTCTGCAAAAGCGCTTAGAAAAGTGCTTTACAAAAAATCTCTAACACGCATGTAGGCACCGGGAGGCGCTATAAAAAATTGCACAGGTGAACAAGGCCTTAGAGCTAAAAAGCACATACAGGATTACCTGCTCCTTTGCCAGCAGTTACAAGTGGCCTCTTAGTCTCTGTTAGCAGCAGAGACAAAACAGGAAAAAAAGGGGCACCGCCTCGGCTTCCAATATGAAACCCACCATTTGCTGCAATTAGAGGAAATTTTGGAGCAGGGAGGCTTCCAATAAAATAGCAGGCACGGACAGTGGCGTAGCTATGGAGCTATGGGCCCCAGTGCAAATTTTGCATGCCCCCCCTCCCCTCCAAGCACTCTATATGTAACACTTGATACGGCGCAACCAAACCTGCCAAGGTCATCCACAGTGCCAGAGGTGCAAGAAGGGGATGGGGAACAGCAGCCGCTGGAGAGATATGTAGAGGGTGCACTTCTCGTGTGTAGACTGGAGCTGACTGACGGCAGTGATGGGACCCCGTTCCCGAAGCTGCAGAAAGCAGAGGGCAGCAGAGTGGGTGCGATTGGAACGTATGGGCCGGAGGAAGCCCCAGGTATGTATAAATCTTTTATTATATCTCAGCTCTGGTACACTTTAACCATCTACCTTGTGTTCTGGGCAAGGTTGTGTTTTAAGTTCCAGTAGTGCAGCAGTTATTTTTCCATTCCTCAAGATTAAGCATTTTATCGGACTCCCAGTTATCTACTATTCATTTTTTGTGACTAATGAAGCAAAAATAATCACATCTGGGGATGGTGTTTTGAGTAGGAAGACAATGGCACTTTGTTTCATTTATGCCCTCTTCATAGATGTTTACTATTACCTTATACTGTTTCTGGGTAAAATATTTGGTCTGTTATGCACTTTGTACCTTTTTCTACTGTGTAGGGTACGGACTTTTGTCTATCATTTTGTGATTATTAAAAATGATGTAAAACCTATTACCTCTTGTAATTTGTGAATAAAGACCAAGTGAAAGAAAATATCACATCTGAAAAAGATTCAGAATCCGTAGAGGCTAAACATAAAGAATTAGTTATCTCGTTTAAAGGAATACTGTAGGGGGGTCGGGGGGAAAATGAGTTGAACTTACCCGGGGCTTCTAATAGTCCCCCGCAGACATCCTGTGCCCGCGAAGCCACTCACTGATGCTCTGGCCCGCCACCGGTTCACTTCTGGAATTTATGACTTTAAAGTCTGAAAACCACTGTGCCTGCATTGCCGTGTCCTTGCTCCTGCTGATGTCACCAGGAGCATATTGCACAGGCCCAGTATGGTCTGTGCCTGCGCAGTACGCTCCTGGTGACATCAGCAGGAGCGAGGACACTGCAACGCAGGCGCAGTGGTTTTCAGACTTTAAAGTCTGAAATTCCAGGAGTGAACCGGTGGCGAGGCCGAGCATCGGTGAGTGGCTGCGCGGGCACAGGAGGTCTGCGGGGGACCATTAGAAGCCCCGGGTAAGTTCAACTCATTTTCCCCCAACCACCCTACAGTATTCCTTTAGGCTGGTTTCACAGTGGGACGTTAAAATCCCACGTTACAGCAGCCAGTAACGCAGCCTAACTCACAGCACTGTAAAATCAATGTGCTGTTCACAGTGCACACGTTGCGTTACATAGTAACGCAGCATGTTAAAACAAAGTGCTGCATGCTGTACGTTATACACGGCTAAGCCGCGTTAGACTGTTTGCACATGCTCAGTAATATTGGAGGAGGAGGTCTCCCCTCCTCCTCTGTGGCCAGCCACATGGCTAATTAATATTCACTGCACTGTGGTGACTCGTGGTGGGGCTGTAGTGTTGTCCAGATCATGAACGAATCGCTAATTTGATCCGGATCTTTTTTGTGAGTCGAATCATCCGGATCATCACAATGAAAGATTCAGTTCACAGTGGATGTCTGTCTGGAAGAAACAGGAACATACAGAATGTTCAGTGCAGGGAAAGTCCTGTCCTGCTAGTCATTTCACAACCAGTCTGCTTCTTTAGTAAAATGATTCAAATGATTCGGTTCAAAGATCCGGATCTTTTCAATGATCCGATTCGAATGATCCGAATCCTTAAAAGGATCTGGACTTCCCATCACTATCCTGGAGCGGCTGCTTTGAGAGCCACATAACGCGGCTCAATCTGACGTCCAACTTCAACACCACCACGCGTTGCGTTAGGGGCACGTTATGCGACCTTAACGTCCCCTAAAACGCAACGTCTTGGTGGGAAAGAGGCCTTAAGCAAATGTCTGAATGTGTGTTTTTATTAGTGATTCAATTACCTGGCAAGCCCACCATATGTGTGCATGGTTAACATTAGGTTGAGCATAACACCAACAGATAGATGAAGTTGAGTGACCAAACCTTTGAGTAATATTGGATGTTCAGTACCAGCACATAATCACTTAGCTTTTTGCATTTTTGACAAGCACAGCTCTGGTAAATAACTGGGCCCAAGTGACAACAATTTACTGAGGCCAGGGCAACCATGACAGTCCTGCAACTCAAGGACACTGGCAAAAGCCTCTCCAAACATACACATGTTCAATAAAATATGACTTTTAAAAAACAAACAAGTGTGCTGAAACATGACTGTCTCTTTAAGAGCCATGTATAGTTACCAGTACTGGGATTGCAGCAGCATTGTGCTATGGCACCAGGCTAGATAGCCAGCTGTTCCTCTGAAGTGCGCCACAATAGCCACATTTAGTGCCTGCCATCTACCAGGAGTATCCAGTGTATTGCACTGTCAGATGTTCTGGAGCCCAAAGATGACCACGGGTAAAGCGGTAAGGGCAAGATGCATTGCTTCCTGAGGATGCCCCTGGGCAGGGCAATACACAGACGTAGGCATGTGTCATGCGCTACATCCACTGCCTCCTTGCTTACCGCTCCACCCGTGGCCATCTTGGGACTCTGGAACACCTGACGGCTTAATACACCGGCTACTCGTGGTGGATGGCGGGCTGGCGTCTTAGGAGGAAGTTTCTTTGTTGACAACAATGTGATGTATGTGATTGATGGTTCGTGGTTGAATTGGTGTAGTACATCAGGACCATACTTATGGCAGTGGGTGCTATACTGGGGGGAACCTACTTAATACTGGGGGCACATCTGCACGTCAGCCAAGCACATTGTTCTCCGCCATAGCAACAGAATGTGTCATTAGTCTGTAGGCTGGCAACGCTTTTGTACAGCACTTGGCCCTGAACTGTCTCCTGAGGGATCGAGCTCTGTACCTTGCAGGTAATAGTAATTGTGTGTGTGTACACTCCCTCATTCTTCATATTTTTATACATCCACATCTATTAGGAAGCATTGCTATAGTGATAAAGTGGCACTTATTTACTTGTAAAGTGCAGCAGGGGGGCACCTGGCATCATCAGCAAGGATTTCTCCAGAGATGTGCATTCTTGGTAAGTTTTTCCTCATTGTCTCTGGAGCAGTCATTATAGTTTATGTATGGGAAAGTGAAGCAAGATAATAATGTTTGCTTTACTTGGCTGTACTTTTCATGTCACAGCATTCAGTTGTTGCCTAGATAGGAGGACGTGCTGATAAGTGGAAACAGACCTGGGCAAAACTCTTCACAGGCTAAAGGTGACCACTAACGGTCCAATCTTTTTCATTCAATCTTACCATTTCTATGTAATATAAGAAAACTGCCTATAGTATCCATTCAATATATTCACTCAGTTTACTCTTCTGCTACATAGATTTGGTAAGATTGGATGAAAAAGATTGGATCGTTAGTGGCCATCCTAATTCTTATTGCTACTTTACCTTTCTCAGGTCTGATAGACACAGCAGAGTTTTGGCAGATTTAGTCACTCAGTTCAGATCTGCCAGTGATCTCCAGTCCCACATTGCTGATCGGTTAATTAGTTGATTTCTGAATTGACTGAATGTGTGATGAGACAGGAGGGGATTAAATGACCATTTAGCTTTGAACTGTGAAGAACAGTAAAGGTAGTACTTCGATCGACAGTCGATCAGATTTCCACTACAATCCAGTTGAGATTGAATGGTACAATCTGGCACACTGATTGCTGCTCTCTGATCTGCTTTATAATTATGTATTTATTAATTGCTTGCTGGATGGAGTTGCTGTCAACCAGTGTTTAGGTAGGCAGGCTATAATATTATCGTGAAGCAGGGCTGTACCGAGGGTCCTTAAAGGAGTTATCAGGCAAATTAGAAGAAATGAGCTTTACTCACCTGGGGCTTTCTCCAGGAGTACATTTGAAATCGGCACCGGTAGACTTGGGCGCAGGATCCAGCTGTTATATGGCTGATCCTGCTTCTGCACAAGTCTGGGCCGATTTAATTACTATTCCCCCTCCAGGCCGCCATGGATAGTGGGGGAATGAAATAATTCGGCTTCCAGCGATTGCTGGAGGCCGAATTATTATGTTTTTAAGCAACCTCGGCTCCGTCCTCTGACTGCACCGCCGTTACTCACTGAGCGCTGCAAAAGGAATGATTCATATTGTAGTAGTCTATGGAGGCGCCGGCTGCGCCCAAGTCTAGCAGCGCTGAAAAGCACTGCTCCGTTCTCCAGCCCCTTGCAGCTGACTGTCCCACTCCGACTGCTCCGCAATGCGCCGCCGTCCTGGTCTCCGTGTACGGTTTGGAGGCCGACGTTGTACGCGGCTTACTGCCCAGAGTGGAGCGGTCAGCGTGGGACAGTCGGCTGCAAGGGGCTGGAGAGTAAAGGTGAGTAAAGCTCATTCTTTCTAATTTGGCTGATAACTCCTTTAAGTGGGGGGTGCTCAAATTTTAAAAAGGGGCCTCGCAACCCCCCCCCCCCCCCCCCAGATACACACACAAACACACACTTCACGTTTCTGACTTAAGGGAATTAGTAGCCATGTGGGTGCTGAATGCAGATGCTGGGTGCCATGTGGGTTTTGGGTGTCAGTACAGAGTGTCATGTGGGTTCTGGCTTTGAGTGGGTATCGTGTCATGTGGGTGTTGATTGCAAGTACTTAGTGCCATGTGAGATTTGAGTGCATATACTGGATGTCATATGGGTGCTGGGTGCAGGTACTGGGTATGACATGGGTGCGAATACTTGGTGCCATGCCTGTACTGGGTGCTGGCTATGGGTGGGTTTTGGGCATCACATGGGTTTTGAATACAGATACTTTGAATGTGGGTACTGGTTAAAGAGACTCTGAAGTCTCTTAAAATTCCACTTTTTATTTCAAAAATGTGTTTAACATCATTCCCCTAACTAAAACGCTGCATCCCCGCGCCTGGACACTAACTAAATCCCCCCAAACTTCCCTCTCAAAATCCACAACTTTCTTGGTCGTGGATTTTGCTGCCCTGTGCGCTTCCGTGTGAGGCAGAGTCTTCAGCTGCAGCTCTGCCTTTACACGCATCTATCAGCGCGTATCTCCGCCTCTCCCCCGCCCCTCTCAGTGAAGGAAGACTGAGAGGGGCGGAAGAGAGGCGGCGATCCGGGCTGACAGACGCGTGGAGAGGCAGAGCTGCCACTGAAAGCTCTGCCTCACACGGAAGCGCTGCCCGGATTGCCCTTCGTGGAGTTTTGGGGGATTTAGTTAGATTCCAGCTGCGGGAATGCGGCGTTTTAGTTAGGGGAATGATGTTAAACACATTTTTTAAATAAAAAGCGGACTTTTAAGAGACTTCAGAGTCTCTTTAAGTGGGTGCTTGGTGCAGACAGTGGGGGCCATGTGGAGGCTGTGTGCAGGTGTGAGTACTGGGTGCAATGTCAGGCCTGGGTGCAGGTACTTGAGGTCATGTGAGCATGAGTACTGGGTGCCAGCTATGGGGGGGGGAGGGGTGGATGTTAGGAGAAGTAGAGGTCATTGTGGGTGCTGCAGGAAGGGAAAGTCATAGCGGGTGCTGGGGGAGGGAGAGGTTACTTTAGGTGCTGGAGGAGGTCACTATGGGTGCTGCTGGGGACAGGAACGGTACTGCTGGGGACAGGAAGGGTGCTGCTGGGGAGGGAAAAGTCAATGTAGGTGCTGGAGGAGGAAGGGGTCAGTGTGGGTGCTGGGGAGGCAGGATCATTGCAGTGCTAATGCTGGGGAGGGAGAGGTTAGTATAGGTCCTAGGTGGAGGGAGAGGTCCCTGTGGGTGCAAGGTTGAGGGAGAGGTCACTGTGGATGCTGGGGGAGGGAGAGGTCACTGCTGTCAGAGAGACACTATCTTACCTGTTCCCACACAGCTGTGGGGATGGTTACACTAGGATTCCTGTATGGCAGCTCTTTACTCCAAAGTGTCCCAGATGGGGAGGAGCTTCCTGCGGGTGTAGGCAGGCTTCCACAGGAAGGGTGGAGCTTATTGTGGCCAGAGGCGGAGCTTCATTTTTACAGCCAAAGGGGCCTTTTTATGGAAATTTATGCTTATCAGAAGGTTACCACATCTAGGCAGTATCTAAATATTTTTTGATGTGGGAAGTACAGCAAGGGGATAAAAATATTGTTTTAAGAAACTGATTTTAGTTTACAAGTGTCCTTGTAAACGGCAAATCATATGCCCTCCAAAAACCAGATCACAGTGCACACTGTGAAAAAAGGCCAGTGGATTGGTGGGTGCTCTTTTTCGATATGCAGGTGGAGATTGGTTCATGTTTTCTGACTGTGATGAAGCTTTTCTAGCTGGTTTTGGTATTTGCGCCGCAATTGTCCCACCCTTTATGAAAACCACATTTTTGATGCCTAATCTTAACCTCTCCCTTTAACAAATCACTATTTTTGCCAAATTGTCACTTTCTGATATCTACAGTCTGCCATATTTCTTTCCTTTAAACAATACTAAGTTTCCTGGCAGCACTGCTGATCTATTTGGCTGGAGTAGTGCCTGAATAACACCTGAAACAAGCATGCAGCTAATGTCAGAATCGCTGAGTCTGCATATAGTTACATATAGTTATTTGTGTTGAAAAATATGTCCATCGAGTTCAACCAAAGTCTATTGCTAAAAGTATATGGAGGCAGAGGATCAGCAGGATAGCCAGGCAACTGCCATATTTTTTTTCCTTTTAAGCAATACCAGCCTCCATATCCCTAACTAGTAAAGCTAACCTTCCCCAGGGCCGGGCCGAGGCATAGGCTGGAGAGGCTCCAGCCTCAGGACGCAGTGTAGGAGGGGGCGCAGAATTCATTCAGCTGTCATTCCTAATTGTGTATGAAGCAGAAAGAAATAAGAAAAGGGTATACATGGCAGTGACTGCAAGCCAGATAACTAGAGATTAAGGTGTTGGGCAGGTTGTGGGCCCTGTGGCACCTCTTAGTGTAATAGCAATCAGTGTGTGACGGCTGGGGTGGGAGGGATGGAGGGGCGCATTTTGGTGTCTCAGCCTTGGGTGCTGGAGGACCTTGTCCCGGCTCTGACCTTCCCCATACAGTATCCCCAACCCATGTAACAGACATACAACCCTAACCCTCCTAGTGGTTGCCTTACCAATACTCACCACACCCATTCCACTGTCCCTTCACCAAAATTTTCTCTGGCACACAACCACATAGCTGAACAGTTCTGGGCATCCAAACTACTAACGCATAGCCAAGCAGACTGCTGACACGCAAACCGAAATGCCAAAACCACTTGCTTTACCCCAGGCAACAGTTGCCAACTTTGCCAGCCAGCAGCAGTCCATTTTTAAAAAACCCAGAACAGATCTGTTTGTTGGAGCGCAAGACAATACATTTGTAATCAGGGGAAAAAAATCTCCCTTTAAACATGTCTGGTGTGTAATTATAAATTGCAGAAAGCTTTGTTAGTCATTACCCCATCCAGCTGAGTCCAATGCATCATACTTGTATTAGTCACATTACTCCAGTTCTCAAACAAGTTTCACAGGGTTTATTAATGCATACTAATTGTATACACCATCAGTAGCAGCAGAGGTGACCCTACAATCTGTTCTTTCACAACAGCCTACCAGAAGTCCAGAGTCTAAAATAGTTCTCTTATAGGAAACAGACTGTTGTTTTCAGTTGTTGAATAGGTATGAGTCAATGTAGTCTATTTCTGTTTAATTATAATACCACTGGCTAAGATTTAAAGACTGTGAAGTTAAATATAAACAGGACAAAACAGACAGCACCACATAATCATAAAACACAGGACAATACTTCTCTATCCTATTCCCAGAAGTAAAAACCAGTAATGAGGATGCTATTCACTGCGGTAAGCAGTAGAAAGTGTACGATATTGTAAACACATGAACAATGTGCCATTTGAGGATCCTTCATAAGCGAATTGCAGAAATGATCTCATTACATTAGGCTCAATAAAGCATTTGTATTTCATGAAGCGATCATTGTGGCGATCTTTATTTTTTATTCTTCCAGTCTGTACGGCCTTGTTCACATCTAAAATCATAATCGCAAACGCAAGCTTTTTGCGATTTTGTGCGCAGTATTTTTTCCCCTCCCGGCGCTCCACTGCGCGCTGCCTTTTTGGTGAAAGCGCTTTTCTAAGTGCTTTTCCAGTCCAGAGCGGTTTTGTCATTCACTCCCTGACACAAGTCAGGAAGTCAATTCTTTGACCCGGAAAATAATAAATACAATGTACTTATTCTAAAAAACGCAAACGCAATCGCTGCATAAAGCAGATTTGTGAGCTCTTCCTATACCTTCCACTATAGCAAAAACGCCCCAAAGCTGGTACAGGCACCACTTTCCGGACAGTAAATCGGACGCAACGTGCTGATATGAACTTTCTCATAGAGATTCATTGCGCAAGCATTTTGTGTTGGTGATTTTGAAAATCGCCTGTGCTGGAAAAAGGGCAAAAACACCCTTAGTGTGAACGAGTCATTAATGTATGTTTATGCTATTTTAATTGACTGTATCAACAGACCTTAGGGTGCTTTGGAAAGGCATAGAGAAAGACTGCTGTTTATATTCTGGTGTATTGGTGAGAAAATGTTTTTGCTTTATCATTTAACCCATTAGCAGCCTCAAACAAAATTTTTTTGTTAGAAAGACGATGGTGCATTCTAAGCCTCTGTTAGCAGCCAAACGCGCAGTTATATTTACCTTTTGTGAACGGCTCCTTCTCTTCCTCTACTGGTGGCTCTGAACTCTTGGCAGGTCTTCTGGATCCTGATCACACACGATCACATGATATGACATGTGATTGGGATCCAGGAGACCATGTCAGCATTACAGTGCCACCCAGTGCTGGAAGAGGGGTGATGTAAAATACTTTTTCATCACCCCTCTTTCACCACCCAGTGGCGCATATCATGTGATCGGAACCAAGAAGATATGTCGGAATTCCATCGCCGTCGCAGAGGAGGAAGAAGAAGCCAATCCAGCCATCCAGACAGGTAACTATGAAAGCTTCCTGCCCACTCTGCATAGCTTGCCAGGCTGGGGAAGGCACACTTCCCCAGAGGCAGGAAAAAATAGGGTTTTTTTCCAGTAAAGAAAGTAATCTGCGTTTTGTCACTTTTTAACTTTCTCCCCTTTTTTTGCAAATAGGGCTTTACTTTTCTAGGTGTAGCCAGTTTACAGCTGCAGGTCTAAGTGTGCAGGACTACAGTAGTCTATGTCTTTCTATTTAAGTAGCCGTAGTATAAAGCATTGAAAACGGGATAGATGGTTTTGCGGAACAAAATGGAATGGATCTGAACGAATCCTATGCAAAGCAGTATGATCGTGCACATCAGTCCGCCTAGAACAGATCCCTTTAGCTCGTTCTGCCCAAGTTGGCAAGTGTGGTTAGTCTGTGATAATGCTGGATCAGTCGGACGTAGCGGAAGCCCGAAGTATATATCCAACGCAACAGGTGGCAATGGGGAGAGGAACAGAACACAAAGAAAAAAAACTAATATCCAATGCAACAAACGAATCTGCCTGGAACTGAAAACAGATCAGTTTTTACCAGATCCGTTTTTGATCTGTGCAGTGTGAACCAAACAGACCCAGGGGTGGTAACCTGGACCTCAAGCTTAGACAACTGGAGGCAAAGTGGATTTATAGACTTGGTACCATGTCACCAGTTGGCCTTAATGAAGGCTTCACATATGCACCTTTCCTATAATTTATTACAGTAAGGGACTATCCCCGGTGGGATGTTTCCCCCCCCCCCCCTTAATGTGGTTCCTTCTGTATAACAGGGCATTTGAATATGTATATTTATGGAAGAACTATTGCCAATCCTCAGGGTAATATGCTCCATTATGGTTTTTCTACCTCGACTTTATGTATATGTACACCTGAATGGTTTCCTCGTGTGTATGTATGTGTGTGTATATGTATATATACATATATATATATGTGTATCTGGGTGTCCTTAAGTATCATCCCCTATTATTCAACCTTTGCCCCTTCCCTGCGTATGGATTTATGGGGTGTTGGGGGGTTAAGAATTCTGGAGAATATGGATATGTTCACACATACTCTTTTTTATAGTGATCCTCTAGCTGTGTATTTCCATCTGAAGCTTCGGCAATGACAACTAACCTTAGTATACATGTGGGTTAATAAGAACAATAATGGACCCTCCCCTCTTCCACTTCCCCCTCCTTTGATCATTAAGAGCATTTTATGGGCCCCATTGTATGAGGGTGTATGAATGCCAAGATCCTCCATCTGCTATATGATCTTCCTAAAATAAACACCTGTGTCGTTTTTACCTACCATCATATGAGCTATACAACAATAGAACAGACATTAATATATATTCCCAATTGAGGACTACACAGTAATTTCCTCCCATATAAATATGAGTTAATAATACAGAGGTATAAAATATTTTGCTGAGGGTGGGAATCGAACCAGAGATGGAGCAGCTGTTCAGCACTGACTCCAATGGTGAGTCACTCTGCGAGATGAGCCACTCGCATGAGTAGTGACTCATCCTGTGCCTCAGTACATAGGCTTCCGCACGGACTTATTGGACGTGTTCCGTGGGGAGAGCTGATTGGTGATTTGTTGGGAGATGGGTGTGACCAGAATCTGATTGGGCACTCTGCTGCTGAGCTTGGAAAAGGTGTTAGCCAATGGGGAGCGTGGAAATACGATACTTCTTACTCTGTGTATTAGCGCTACCAGGAGCGACTAATCTATGGATTATAGAGTATTTTAACCACACAGGGAAATGAAATATTGATCTAAGGAGTGTAGTGGACATAGAATAAGGGGATATCTGGTATCAATGGGTCCTAATGGAGAGTCTCTTTGATTGGCTGGGCCATTTTCTGACAAGCCCAGGGACCAATCACCAGGACTTTTTTCACAAATGGGTGGAGTTGGGAACACACCCACACCCATGTGACTGTCCAGGAAGTATAAAAGGACTCCTAAATAAGCCAGTTCATTTAGGCTGCTGTCATGAGCGGACACGCTGTTTGACTCATGTTATTTTCTTTGTTTTAATAATATTGCACCTTAGCACCAATGCACTTTTGCACTTCACTTTGTTCCCTTGAAAAAGCTTCCGCTAGGAAGTGAAACATGTTGGGTTATTTTGGTGGGGGTTTTGTGTAATTTATTATTGACGATATGAACTGTAAGGGGGGGAAGTAATCTTTCCAGCGTTGCTTATTATAGACCCCTAGTTCATAAGTTATGAGTTTGTAATTAAGACAGCCAGCTCTGGGTGTATTTTATATCTTTATTTATTAAAAGTTACGTTTTATATCCTACCAAAGAGGCAACAATTGTGTTGTCAGTGTGAACCAAACCTAAGAGGTCAGCAACCGGCGGAACACAACTATCAAACAGCTGGATGTTTATGAGGCGGTGATGTGGTTTGGTAAGTCCCTGCAACGTGATCTAAACGGCAAAGGCATGACGTATTGATGCTTATGCATGAGTCTATGGTGCATCATGATACACAGCTGATTACTATAACCCATTATTCTTTGGACAGTCTGAATTAAAGAGGCTTATAGGTACACACAACTAAGCCTGCTCAAGAGACGACATGTACTGTAGGTATTTTCCCAAAATATACAGTATATAATATGATGCTCTTTCTTGAACTGGACTACATTATAATGCAGCTGGAGTGTATGTGAGGTGAAGACATGTACAGTATATTAGGTGGCTTAGGCAGGTATTCGAAGGAGCGCTGTGCCATGTATTTGGGACATATTGCCTATAACAGAGTTTAAAGTTTTCTATTCATGGTATATTTTGAATTAAACAATAAATATCTAGAAATGGGATGAAAAATACAGGTGATCCTTAGATTTTTGGAAACCCATCTAAATTAGGTGAATTAGTTATGCTGGGGACAAAAATGTTTAGAAAGTTGGAAGAGTTTTTTAAAGTAGGGAGGGGGCGGGAACGCTAATGTAAGCCTGGGGTTGAATTGGTTGGAGAGGAATAGCATATTTGGCCTCAATTCATAAAGCATTACCACATGCGGTAATGCTGAAAACAGCAGACTTTCCCAAGCACTTAGCAATGTGTCAATTCATAAAGGCTGTTACCGCATGAAAAGCTGACATTACCGACCAGGGAAATAAATTACCGACTTGGCTGTAGTTACCTCTAACACATGTCAGTAAATTGTCAGCAAATGTCAATTCATAAAGCCTTCAACAAGCGGTAAGCCTGACCATAGTTACCGACACCTCTGGTGAGGTCTTAACAAGTTACCGACACCTCTGGTGAGGTGTTAACAATGCAAAATGCAGGGAGCCGAAGTCTGTGTGAGTCATCTGTGTCCCGGGAAAGTCTGTGTGAGTCATCTGTGTGAGTCCTCTGTGGGAGTCATCTGTGCAGGCAGGGAAAGTCTGTGAGTCATCTGTGTGAGTCATCTGTGCGAGTCATCTGTGCAGGCAGGGAAGGTCTGTGTGAGTCGTCTGTGCAGGGCAAAAGAGCAATATCGCCACACTGCTCTACTCTACCGCTCAATGGGCTGCGGTAATTTACAGACCTTCAACGGCAGCTGGGGAAATCTTTATGAATTAGCACACAGACCGGGAAAGTACCGAGTTTTTATCGCACTGCTTTTTATAAATCGAGGCCAAAGAGTAGGTGTAACGATTGGTGTCAGCAAGTAACAGAATTCTGATTATTAGGTGATCTGCAGTATCACCTATAATGCAGATATATACCTGATTATATGGTGATCTGCAGAATCACCTATAATACTGGTATATAACAGCTGATGTGACAACCAATAGCAATGAGTGATAGGTAAAGTATAGTGCTTGGTGCAACAGTAGTACTGATAGGTTTAGCTATGCCACACCAGAGGAGCTGGTGGGCACTAACAGTACCAGAACCCCTCACCAGAGACTAAGGCCCTCTGGTGAGAGTAGAGAGGTCAGACAAGCAGAGTTGGCAACAGGCTGGCAGATACAGTACAAAGTCAGAAGGCAAAAGCAAGAAGGTTATAACAGGCTGAGTTGGCAACAAGATCAGATGGGCAGAAGTACAGAATCACTGAGAGTAAGAATAGTCAGAACGAGCAAGAGTCATATACAGATAATACAATATTCAATTATAATTATGGCAATCAAATAATCCTATCACTGTGTGAAATCCCCGGTTTCCTCCCGGATCAAAGCACACCGGATCTATCTAAGGCAGGGGTCTCAAACTCAATTTACCTGGGGGCCGCAGGAGGCAAAGTCAGGATGAGGCTGGGCCGCATAAGGAATTTCACAATCGCGGTGCATCGCCGCCTCTGCCCGCCACTCTCATGCTTCCTTCACAGAGAGGGGTGGGGAGAGGAGGCGATCTGTGCGGCGATTGACGTCAGGAGGGGCAGAGCTAAAAGCTCTGCCCCTTCCAGGAAATGCTAGTGGATTGCCCCCCGAGCGATTTGGGGGCTCTGCAGCCCTTTTTTAGCGGCGGGGATGCGGCAGATTACTTGGGAACACTGAAGCGAACTATAAGGAAGCTTTTGCCAGCGAGGGCCACAAAATATTGTATCGAGGGCCGCAAATGGCCCGCGGGCCGCGAGTTTGAGACCCCTGATCTAAGGTCTGATTGCTAACACGAAGTATTCGCAACAGCAGACAAAGAGCAACTGACAGCTCTCTGCTTTATGCTGCCAGAGACTCCCGAGCCCTGCCCAACTAGCCAGACCAATCAGCGGCGAGAAGCGCTCCCTGTGACGTCAGCCGACCCACAGGTCAGCTGACACGCCTTCGGGAAGCATAAAGGTCCCGCTGCTGGGCGCGCGCGCGCACGTAGCTCTGAGCCTGTGTGCTAATGAGAGCCCCGTGCGTGGCGTGCGACCCAGCTGAGCGGCGGGGATGGCGGCGGCGGTCACGCTGCTCTCCGCGATCGCCGCTTCCCCGCCACTCGTTACAGTAGGTACCCATAATACACACATTGATGTTTTTTTCCTTTCGATTCCCTGCACATGCGAGTCATCTGCTGGGAATCCATTCCCCAAAAATGTCCAGTCAATCACATTTCAATCAATTAAAATGTGGTCTCAGTTTTTGGTGATCTCAACTACCCAAACACATAAGGTGAGTTCACACAATGGGAGTTGCTTTGCGATGCATTGCTGCATGTGAACGCACTGGACATACAATTGTATGGACATTTTCACATCCCTGTACTGTATTAGAAACATTATCCTAATGCACTTTCTACGGTGCTTTAGTAATTCTTCAAGCTATGTAAATAAGTGCAGGTTGTAACAATCAGAATGTGCATTGCTGTATGCCCACACTATAGTGTGGGTGTTACTCAATGAACTTAGCCTAACTGGCGAAAAGCAAAGAAGTCCAGCAGCACCACATCAGTACTTATAAGCTCTTTATTGCAATGAAAAGCGAGAGAGGCTAATACAGCTTGATAAAGGTATCTTCTGAAACAGCGTCTGTCACTGTCAATAGCTACCTCTCAGTTTTCATTGCAATAAAGAGCTTATAAGTACTGACGTGGTGCTGCTGCACCTCTTCGCTTTTTGCCTTGGACCCTGTCGGGTAACAGGGTCATATTTGCATACCACATGTCTGTCCCCATTTGGGTGCTTGTCCACCTTGCTTCAGCTTAGCCTAACTGGCATACTGAAGCTCCCCATTCTAGTAAAAATTATATTGTTTATCAAAACTACCGTATAAAATAACCATTTGTCTCCAGTGGTAGGCGAGTCAGCCAGGGGAAATGCTCTGCTGCATTTGGTCATTTCAAAAGCAGCAACTTCAGAAGCAATTGGAGAATAGTGATCACAATCAGTAACATTTGATTTGGCATTTAGCACAGTTTCAGCAGCTCAGATTGTGTACACAGGATAGTTAGTTACAGAGTAAAGGTGCGTACACACTGTACGATTTTCCGTGCGATAGATGCATCCGATTGATAGGATCCCTCATGTCCGATATTACTCCCAATCGATTCTGCGCTCGATTTCTCATAGAAGTGAATGGAAAAAGATAAGAAAAACGTGGGAAGATAAGAGAATCGAGTGCAGAATCAAGTGCGGAATCAAGCGTAAAAAAACGTTCAGGTCTGAAAATCGCACAGAAAATCGTACCGTGTGTACCCAGCATAAGAACACCAAAAGTTAATGGTAAACTTTTAAACAAATTCTTAATGGGTATTAAAATATATATACATTGCTTATGGAAACAAAATGTCTAGTTATATAACTAGGGCTGCTATAGATGAATAAAAATATGTCCTGGACATTATTTAGCATGGAAGACGTGCATTTAGTGCTCTAAAGCATGAAATAAGTGAATCTATATTCAAAAAAATATAGGGATCATAATAAAAACTTTGGAAAGGAAAACTTAAAGGCTAGGTTCACAGTGCTCAGTTGCGTTGTAGAAAAATACTGCATGTCAACTTACTGCCCATACAATTCTATGGGCCTATTCACAGTATTGGATCGCGTTATTCTAACTTGCTGCATGCAGGCTTTGTATTAAAGTCTATGGCCAGTCTCCATGGCAGTTCACAGTCATTACAACGTGTGAGTTATTCAAATGACCACTGTGAACCTAGCCAAAGAGAAACCGTAACCAAGGATTGAACTTCATCCCAATCAGTAGCTGATACCCCCTTTCCCATGGGAAATCTTTTACTTTTCTCAAACGGATCATCAGAGGGCTCTGTATGGCTGATATTGTGGTGAAACCCCTCCCACAGTGTGATGTCAGCATCAGGGTGCTGACATCACACTGTGGGAGCCTTGTTGCATTGTAGGAAATAACAGCTATTTCCAACTGCCAAAAATGCATCATCTCTTTCCACTGACATCACCTGCCTGAAGTAAAAATGTGTCCATGTGTAACATCCACGGAAGCAGCGGCTGCGGGCACGCAGGGTGTCTCCGCAGCCGCCTCACTTCCCTGCTCTGGGACTTCGCCCATTCCTCTGGCGTCTAGTATGCTGAGGACAGGGTTGTCCATTGCTCATAGGGTTGCTGTATCGCGCGGGCGCGCACGGAGACAGGACCTTTATGCGGGGAGGAGGCGCGTCAGCTGACCGGCTGGTCGGCTGATGTCAGAGGAGACTCACGGCGCTCAGGATTGGCTGATTGGTGGTGGGCGCGGCCGTGGGGTCTCCTCTGCTTCAAAAGCCTTCAGTCTTCACTCGCAACCTGTCTGCTGTTATGTGTTAGCGGTCAGACCTTAGATAGTATCCGGTGTGCTTTGATCTGGGAGGAAACCAGGGATTTCACACAAGACTAGGATTATTGTATATTTGATATTCAGCGTATGACTCTGTCTATCCTCTGACCATGCTCTTGCTTATCGATTCTGTACTTCTGCCCATCTGTTGCTGAACTCTGCCTGATATCTCACTACTCTCTTGCCTGTTGATTTTGTACTGTACCTGCCCGCCTGTTACTGATCCTTGCCTGTCTGTCCATTCTACTCACCAGTGAACCCTGTCACTGGTGAAGTGCTCTTTTCTAGTATTCATCAGCTCCTCTGGTGAGATCTAGTCCTCTAATCTATTACTGTGTACTATAGCAGTGTTTCTCAACATTTTATTGGTAAGTACCCCTTTTAAAACTCTGTTCTCACGAAGTACCCCCTAGCATTTTTAAACATTATCACAAGTACCCCTTGACAAATATATATTTAATCGTAGTACATGATAATTGGTTCTAAACAATTTCCAAGCATTCACTATTGCTGTTAATTAGCTAAAACACTAATTTGGTGTTGTTTTAAATAAGATTTATAATTTTCTAAAACTCTACATTTGTTATTCTTGGCTAAGTATATCAAGTTGGAGTACCCCCTGGAAGCATCAGAAGTACGCGTACCACACGTTGAGAACCTAGGTACTATAGTACCCACCAGCTCCTCTGGTGAGGTTTAGCAAAACTATTCAGTTACTGTACCAATAGTGCCCACCAGCTCCTCTAAGGGGGGTCTAGTTAAACTATTCAGTTACTGTTGCACCAAGCACTATTCACCTTGCTATTCTGCTAGCTATACTTGCATTATTAGTGATTCTGCAGATCACCACATAATCAGGTATAGTGTCTGTATTATCAGTGATTCTGCAGATCACACATAATCAGACGTCTGTGTTGCTACACCAATCGTTACACCATGTGATAAATGTCAGAATATAAACCAGGGTGAGGAAAGATTTTACAATGGGCAAACACTAACTAAATCATTTATAAATAATTATTGTCAAAATTAAGCACTTTTTTCATTACTTATTTTCACTAGAGTTCCTCTTGAAAACGGGTTGCTAGTGGACATTTAATATAACGACAGTCGCCATTTTACATGCTGTTGTCAGTGGCTGGATAGTGTACTGGTTAAGGGCTCTGCCTTTGACATGGGAGACCAGGGTTCGAATCCTGGCTAGGTCAAGTACCTATTCAGTAAGGAGTTCAAGGCAAGACTCCCTAACACTGCAGGGTGGCCTCTTGAGCGCGTCCCAGTGGCTGCAGCTCTTGAGCGCTTTGAGTCCGACAGGAGAAAAGCGCTATACAAATGTTCAGATTATTATTATTATTGTCTTTAATTTTTTATGTTTCATGTCACATCAGGTTTACTTTAATGTGACAGCAGATCCTTTTAGGTAGTTAGCCATGCAAGTCATTGCTCATCATACCAACCTTCTCCAAGCAGGTTTTTAAAAACCACCCCGAAATCAGAATCGGTTTTATTCACCAAGTATTGCTGGTTCATGCCTGGAATTGGATTTGGCAACAACAGGGCACAGTGAAGGTAATACTTTTAAGGACAGCCAATTTATTTTAGCATTTTTACGATGATTATTATTATATTAGCTGACTTCAATAGACATAAGTTATATTACAACCAGAATAGCCGGTAACTATTTAACCACTTCCCAACTGAGGGGTTTTACCCCCTGACCACCAGAGAAATTTTCACCTTTCAGCGCTCCTTCCATTCATTCGTCTATAATTTTATCATTACTTATCGCAATTAAATGAACTATATCTTGTTTTTTTCGCCACCAATTAGGCTTTCTTTAGGTGGGACATTATGCCAAGAATAATTTTATTCTAAATGTGTTTTAATGGGAAAATAGGAAAAAATGTGGGAAAAAATTATTTTTCAGTTTTCGGCCTTTATAGTTTTTACATAATGCATGCTACTGTAATTAAAACCCATTAAATGTATATGCCTATTTATCCCGGTTATAAAACCGTTTAAATTATGTCCCTATTACAATGTTTGCCGCCAATATTTTAATTGGAAATAAAGGTGCATTTTTTTCAGTTTTGCGTCCATCCCTAATTACAAGCCCATAGTTTATACAGTAACAGTGTTATACCCTCTTGACATAAATATTTAAAAAGTTCAGTCCCTAAGGTAACTATTTATGTATTTTTTTTAAATTGTAAATTTTTTATTTTTTTTTAATTACAAAAAAAAAATTGGGGAGTGTGGGAGGTAAGGAGTTAATTTTTTGTGTAAAACTAGTTTATTTGTGTCTAAAAAATGCTTAGGGTGTAGTTTTACTATTTGGCCACAAGATGGCAACAGTAACTTTTTGTTTCATGCGACCTGCAAGCGTCCTTCCGGACGCTTGCAGGAAGTAGAAAGAGGCTGGGAGTTTGTTATTGCTCACAATGATCGCACTGCTCAGCCGAGCGGCAGCGGATCATTGCGGGGCTGTGATGATTTGCTCAGCTGCCTGTGCAGACAGGCAGCCCTTTGACCATTGTGTAAGTTTGCATGCTGCAGGACTCTGGAAAGAAGAGTTTCTGTCAGTTTTGCAGCTTGTGCTTGCAGAGGAATTTGCATACGTTGTCATGCAAATTGCCTGGCCACATTCATTGGAGGCGTGTACTATAAGTACTATGTCTTTCCCACAATGCTTGGCTGGTCATTTCCCTTCCATGCTCAGTTCCTGATGGACACTGCTGGAGTGTCAGCCATTGCTATCTAGTATAGTTAATTCCTGGGGGTTGCTTTAGGCTCCCCTTCTAGCCCAGTCAGGTTGTATTATCTGTATTGCCTGTTCTGTCTTGTCTTGCCTGTTTGCCATTGTCCTGTCCCTATGGTGGTTGACAGGAAATGGTTCTGATCTATGTTCTTGGAGTATAGCTGGTGCAGCGGTTGCTGCCAGCTATCTCTTCTGTTCTGTTTCCTGGGATCGCGCTAGCTACTTTGTGCTAGGGCTGGGGATCCTTCTGTTCTGTTTCCTGGGATCGCGCTAGCTACTTTGTGCGAGCGCTGGTGATCCTTCTGTTCTGTCTTGTCGGTCGCGATTGCGCTGTCACCAACGGCGGTTGATAGCGAATCGTTCTGTCTTGCTGAGATCGCACTAGCCGCTAGCGTTAGCGGCTGTGGATCTTTCTGATCTGTGTTCCTGCTTGGATCACACTTGCTCTGGCGGAAGAGCGGTGGATCCTTCCTGCCTAGTTCTTGTTTTTCGTGTGTCTGTCTTGTCCGCTGCGCTTGCTACAGGCTCGGTGAGGTAACCGTTAAGCAAGCGCTTGCGTCCCCTGTTTCATGTTTGTCTGTTTATGGTTAGTTAGGCGTGCTTGTCTCTATTGTGCTTATCACGTGGAGATCGCGCATAACCGCGTGCACTGTTGCGAATGAGTGCGGTGTTCGCGGTTAGCTACCGGTTGTTATTTTCCGTATCTCCTTATTGTATTTGCTGTGCCTTTGCTACCCTCGTATTCTATTCTGTTCTGCCTTGTGTCACGTCTCGCGATTGCACCTCTCGCGATCGCGTTCCTATTTCGTATCTGCTGTTGTGTGTGCGCGGTCGCGGAGTGGCGACTGGATTGGCGCACACACATACAACCTATCCCTTTTGCTCAATCTCATTCGCAATCGCCTCTCTTGCGATTGCGTTCTGTGCTTCGTACAATTCCTGTCTGGCACTTGTGGAGGTACAGAGGATTGGTTCCTCTGCACTCCCCAGCGCCATCTGCCGACAGGAATTTCCCTCTACAGGTGCATAGCACCTTTTGCTGGGTTCCTGCAAATTATACGCTTGTGGAGGATCTCCGCCGTGTCAGCGCACGCGTTGTGCGCTGATCACGGGGAAAGTTCCACAATCGTGACAGGGGCTTAGATCAATGAACGGGAATGGATTTTCCCGTTCGTTGATCTCTGGGCGAGCGGGCGGCGGCGTGTTTACGAGCGGCCGGCGGCGTGTTTACGAGCGGGAGCGCGGGCAGCGGCGGGAGTGCGCAAAGTACGGATTTCTCCCTCCCTGGGGGTTAAAGGATGGAAAAAGGGACGGAGAAATCCGTACGGGCGGGGGGAAAGTGGTTAACTAATATACACACAAAAATATTGACAGCTTATATTGCTGGTTTTAAGGGCAAAGTGCCCACACTTCTTTTGTTTTGTATGCCTTGTCCCTAGTCAATTGAAATCTACCACACCAGCCAATACTCAGTGAGTAAAACAAATATAAGCTGATTTTTTTTTCCACATGGACTTGTTAGAAGATTATAAATGCAATAAATGCCATTATAAATAACAACATAATATGCACCCGTGTGTAGAGCCTCGGAAAATACCAAAATGAAGCTGGATTAGCTTCAGCTGTTATCCTCTACTTAGGAGAGGAACTTGACATTCCAACGTGATTAGGCAACTGGAGACAGTTCAACTTGCAATACCTCTCCAATGGGAGGAGGATCTAATAATTTGTGAATGTAAGTCGCTCAATAGACTTCCTCTAAATATCTTCTGGTGAATTATGCGAGCCCAAACAATGATCTAAACACACTATGAAAGTTACAATATATCGAAGAAACAGCATGTTATAATGGGACACTGCAAAATGTTCTCAAGGTCAAATCAAATACTGTCATGTTTGCTATAATCGTAAGGCCACTGTATGTTCAGGTACAGTTGTGTTCAAAATTACAATGACTTTTTTAAAGAACCAAATGCAACTAAAATGACATCAATTGTTTTTGTAATACAGTATTAAATGTTTTTTCTTGTGATTTCTCCATTGACACAATTATTCAACCCTTTAAAGACTACCACTCTTAAGAACAGAGGTTCATTCAAGTGTTTTCGATCAAGTATTGAAAACACCTGTGGATGTTAACGAGCAGCAATCAAGCATAATAAGCACCAATTAGGCAGATTTAAAATGAATGTGAAACTCAGCGCCTTCTAGACATTTACTGGTGTGTTTACAAACATGGTGAAGTCAAGAGAATGGTCCAGGAAGACAAGAGAAGAGATGATTCCTCTTCACAGGGAGGAAAATGGCTATAAGAAGATTGCAAAGATGTTAAACATACCAAGAGACACCATAGGAAGCATCATTCCCAAATTCAAGGCAAAGGGCACTGTTGAAACGCTACCTGGTTGTGGCCGACTTCGACTGCTGTGTGCTACCTGAAAGGGAACCTAAACTGAGAGGGCTATAGAGATTTTTACTCTTAAACAATACCAGTTGCCTGGCAGTCCTGCTGATCTCTTTAGCTGCAGTAGTGGCTGAACCACACACCTGAAACAAACATGCAGCTAATCCAGTCTGACTTCAGTCAGAGCTAGAGATGGCCCGAACCTCCCATTTTCAGTTCGCGAACCGCGTTTCCGAACTTCCGTGGAAGTTTGCGAACATGCGAACGTCCGCGAACTGCAATAGACTTCAATCGGTAGGCGAACTTTGAAAACTAGAAACAATTATGCTGGCCATTATGCTGGAAGTGTAATCAGTGTACTGCTTCACACTAACAGACCAAACTCACTGTGTAACACACCGCAAACAGCTGTTTGTGTTGTGACGGCCGTGCTGGACTGGTGGCCAGAGTGCAGGCCATGGCGGTTTTCAAGCCCATATGTTCGCCGGCCTGAGGTAGCTGAATGACAGAGCAACAGTGACTGAGTGTCCAGCTGATCGAATTTGGTCTGTCCACAATGAAGCAACGACCTTATTATCTATCTTCTTGGGTCAGGTGTGCCCCCCAACCCCAACACACTCATGTAGCCGTCGGTCATTGCTTCATTGTGATTTGCAAGTACCTTCACCGCGGCAAGGTAATGATCAGGAAGGAGAATTGACACATGTACATGCCTTTTGTTTTGTTGTTGCAGCTGCAGTGCAGCCAGAAAAATTAGGCAGGCATCTACACGCACCAGAAAAATTATTATAGCGGCCGCAAATTCAGGAATCCGACTGGAGTCCTGGACCCTGTTGGTGGTGGCGGAGAAGGCAGTCAAGCGGCCTGCAGGCAGAGATGCTGTGTGGGGACTGACTTAGTCTTGGGGCAGGCAGTCACACAGCATGCAGGCAGAGATGTTGTGTGTGGGAACTGACTTAGTCTTCAGGCGGGCAGTAGCCCTCCGGGATCCATGCCTCATTCATTTTGATAAAGGTGAGGTACTGAACACTTTTGTGACTTAGGCGATTTCTCTTTTCAGTGACAATGCCTCCAGCTGCGCGGAAGGTCCTTTTTGACAGGACGCTTGAGGCAGGGCAAGACAAAAGTTGGATGGCAAATTGTGACAGCTCTGGCCACAAGTCAAGTGTGCGCACCCAGCAGTCCAAGGGTTCATCACTGCTCACAGTGTCTACATCCACACTTAAGGCCAGGTAGTCGACTACCTGCCGGTCCAGGCGTTGGTGGAGGGTGGATCCGGAAGCGCTAAGGCGAGGTGGTTCGACTAAAGAATGTCCACATGTCCGACATCACCATTAGATCACTAGAGCGTCCTTTCCTTGCCTGCGTGGACATGGGAGAAGGTTTACTGGCAGTGGTACCTTTATTCCGTTGTGCTGTGACATCACCCTTAA